>NW_026000172.1:564422-597870 GCF_001458135.2 Marmota marmota marmota
GGGTATTGGGGCTTGAACTCTGGGGCAGTCAGCCACTGAGCCACATCCTCAGGCCTATTTTGTATTTTATTTAGAGACAGGGTCTCACTGAGTTGCTTAGCACCTCGATTTTGCTGAGGCTGGCCTTGAACTCATGATCCTCTGCCTCAGCCTCCCAAACTATTGGGATTACAGGTGAGTGCCATTTCACTTCTGAACGTTCTTGCATTATCTCAGGTATGAGTTTTGGGGACACTACATATCCAACCCATAACATTCTGCTCCTGGCCCCCCAAAGCTCATGCCCATCTAACAAAGCAAAATACATTTAGTTAATTTCCAAGAGTCCCCACAGCCTTAACAGTTCCAGGATTACCCAAAGTCCAAGTCCAAAATTTCTTCTGAATCTCAAGTGAAATTCTAAGCTCTTGCTCTCTAAATATCAAGAGCAAATTGCATATATTTAATAAACAATAGCACAGAGTAAACATTTTTACTTCTCCTTATGAGGGAGAAATAGGAGCATAGGAAGAAGGAGAAGGACCAAAGGAAGACCAAAGTCCAGCTGGGAAACCAAGTTCTGTAGCTCTGTGACTGGCCCTGGGAGCGTGGCATTGGGTAGTTCTCTCTAAGGGGCCTTCAGGGCTCTGGCCTGTGACCTGGCTGGCTGAAGCCACATGGCCTCTCTCTTGCCTGGTTTTTGCCTTAATTTTGCAGCTTTCTTCAGCAGATGATCAACTTTACTGGCATCTCATAAATCTTGGGGGGGTCTCTGCTGCAACTCTGGCTTTCTTTCTTCTTGTTTTATTTATACATGACAGCGGAATGCATTGCCATTCTTATTACACGTAGAGCTCAACTTTTCATATCTCTGGTTGTATACATAGTGTACTCACACCAATTCATGTCCTCCCTCATACATGTACTTTGGATAATAATGATCATCACATTCCTCCATCATTAATTACCCCATGTCCCCTCCCTTCTCCTCCTACCCCTCTGCCCTATCTAGAGTTCGTCTATTTCTTCTGTGCTCCCCCTCCCTATCCCACTATGAATCAGCCTCCTTATATCAAAGAAAACATTTGGCATTTGTTTTTAGGGGATTGGCTAACTTCACTTAGCATTATCTTCTCTAACTCCATTCATTTACCTGTAAATGCCATGATTTTATTCTCTTTTATCGCTGAGTAATATTCCAGTGTGTGTGTGTGTGTGTGTGTGTGTGTGTGTATAAAACATTTTTTTATCCATACTTCCACTGAAGGGCACCTAGTTTGGCTCTACAGTTTAGCTATTGTGAATTGTGCTGCTATAAACATTGATGTGGCCATGTCCCTGTAGTATGCTGTTTTAAAGTCCTTTGGGTATAGACCGAGGAGAGGGATAGCTGGGTCAAATGGTGGTTCCATTCCCAGTTTTCCAAGAAATATCCATACTGCTTTCCATATTGGCTGCACCAATTTGCAGTCCCGCCAGCAGTGTATGAGTGTACCTTTCCCCCCACATCCTCGCCAACACTTACTGTTGTTTGTCTTCATAATAGCTGCCATTCTGACTGGAGTGAGATGATATCTTAGAGTGGTTTTGATTTGCATTTCTCTGATTGCTAGAGATGATGAACATTTTTTCATGTGTTTGTTGACTGATTGTACATCATCTTCTGAGAAGTGTCTGTTCGGGTCCTTGGCTCATTTATTGATTGGATTATTTGTTTTTTTGGTGCTTAGCTTTTTTGAGTTCTTTATATACCCTAGATATTAGTGCTCTATCCGATGTGTGAGGGGTAAAGATTTGCTCCCAAGATGTAGGCTCTCTGTTCACCTCACAGATGGTTTCTTTTGCTGAGAAGATTTGACCACGCCCCTGCAAAGCCACGCCCCCGAATCCTCTTTCACTTGCTGATGTAAGGTGCTGAGTTGAAACCCATCCATGGCTCACACCCTGGGAAAGTGCCCACCCCATACCCCAACCTGGTCCTTGCCCAGTTCCTAAGAGTCAGTTTCAAACCCAGAACCTGATTCAAGAGGCCACAACTATAGAAGGAGGAATCCCGACCTTGACCTTACCTTCACCATAATGAGTGAGCCAAAGGCAGGTGCAGATATCCAGAAGGGTGCCCAGCATGAGGTCACTTTCCTTTCAAGCTTCTGGAGTCATGCTCGGCACACGATTTGACCCAGATGGCATGAGAACGGAAGGGCAGGTTTTGCTTTGATGAGAGGGGCCTGGCCTCAGGTGCTCCCTGCTCAGACTCAAGACCACTTAGGAGGGACACCCCTCACCTGACAAGGCTCTGCTGCCACTAAAGCTGGGAGGGCAGAGGGAGTTCCTCAGGGTGGAAGCACGGGAGTGCGTGTTTTCCAGACCCCTCCTGCCTGGACAGGGGCTGGATTCTACCACATGTGAAGCTGACAGGTGCCCTTCTGGACATATCCCTGCTCATTGACAGCTAGCTGGCACTCACGGGGCAGGAGCAAGGCTCCCAGTTGAGCTGGGCCAACCTCAGGTGGAGGACTGGGCCTGCTCTGGGATTTTTTCCCAGGTCTGGAGATTGACATGCCTGGTCCTGTGTCACCAGAGCAGACTCTTATCATCATGGAGCTGCTTCACGGTGCTGATCCCATCTCACAAAACAAGGAAGAGAGCAAGACTCCTCCCTGCACACCTCCACTGCACCCCCACCACCCTGCACACCCCCTCCCTGCACCCCCTGCACACCCCTTACTTCACCCCCCCACCCTGCACACTCTCTCCCTGCACACCTCTCCCTGCACACCCCACCACTGCTGAGCATGTCTTCCACCACAAACGCAAGTGAAGGTTTCTCAGGGTCTGCTTCCTCTCATTCCCAGAAGGAGTCAGCTTGTCACCTTGAGGACAGAGGAGGTGTTGCAGGGTCAGGGTGGCAGGGGAATGCAGAGTGGGCTGCCACAGTTCCAGTGTCCCTCATGGAGGAAGGTTTCCTGCCTTGAAAACAGGTGGCCCTCTTGGAGACAGTGTTCCAGTACAGTCTGAAGACCACCAGCTGGATTTCCAAACTTGCAAAGACATTAGCAGGTGTTCTTCTCCAGAGCTTCTGAGGTCTTGGGGTGGCTTCTCTGAGAGAATGACCCAGAAGTTCCCCCAGAACCACTGTCTTCATGCCTGCAAGACACTTATGGGTTCTTTGCTCAGAATCTGTTGTAGTGAAGGTGAGGCAGACCTTTGGAAGGGGTCAAAGCGAGCACTAGAACAAACATCTTATTTTCTGGAATGGCCTTCACTTTAAGTTACTGTGTTACCATATAACCTGCCAGACAGATCTTGCTTTGTCCTACTTGAGCCAGGTCACCTGCCACAGGACCTGGCTTCCCCAGTGGAGGAAGCAGTGAACATAGACTTCTCTCCACATATCCTGTTAAGTGTGCCCATAGCAGGTGTCTGGTGGCCCGTGGGGTCATGTGCAGCACCTAGCAGCAGCCACTGGTCAGTCGCACTCCACAAGGTGGGCTGAGGAGTTGTCCAACTAATGGATTCAGACAGGTTGTCACGTAGATGGGACACAAAAGGAGCGAGCTCTCTGGAGCAGTGACTAAATGTGGTCTGTGCACTGTCCTGCAGCAGAGGTGATGTCCCTCCTAGGAACTTGCAGTGCAAAGGGGCTGATTAAGATGGCCCAGATGCTGCGGTGATCCCTGTCTCACCAGCTGATAATCATAATCGAGCTGCTCTTCCTCATGACCTTGATTTTGCTTGCTTTGAAGAAACTTCCTCACAACAAATCCCTTTGATGTTAAAACCTGAATATCGAACAGGCTGAGCTGGCTGTGGGTGGCCATCTGTCATAGGGGATGGACAACGCCACCTCTTCATACATTACCCTCTCAGGGAAGACTTCAGAGACTCCAGCTTTTCTCTATTTGTAAGTCTGTTTGTCTTTTCTCCATCCCTCATTGCCTTGTCTAGGACCTGAATTAATGGCTGTGCAGGTCACAGCAGCAAACATTAAGCATGGCGTCCTCGTCCTGCAGAATGACGTGAGCTGAGAACCAGACAACAGATGGCCTAGCAGCCGGTCAGTCTGCCTGCAGGAGATAACCTGCGAGTGCAGCCAAGCCTCAGGTCGGGCTCAAGGTGCTGCAGACCACAGTCCCGAGGAAGGAAAGCTGCAGAGGGCTGCTGTCCACAGAGGCAGAGGAGCAGAGGAATGCTGGGCGGGGACACAAGCCTGGGAGGTAACTGCCATCAGGCTGTTCAGCATCCCTGCAGCAGAGGACGCTTGGGTTCCTCCAGGCCTGGGAGATAGGCTGGCCAAGCTCCACCTGTGCTGCCACCCTGCAGACATGCTAGGTTGCTGGGCATCGAGGCTGAGCAGCTTCCTAATATTTGTCTGTTCATTTGTAAAATGGAGTCACCAAAAACAACTATTAAAGTTTTGGGCAGGGGGTTTGTTTTGTTTTTGCACTGAGGACTAAACCCAGAGGTGCTTAACCACTGAGCCACATCCCCAGTCCATTTTTATTTTTTATTTTAAGACAGGGTCTCACTAAGTTGCTCAGATTTTTGTTAAGAGTCTTGTTAATATAAGCCTCAAAAGCACAACCCTGGTGATCTACTTTTTCCAGCTACAGTCTGCCTAGAGTTGCCACTCTGTTAAACTATTCGAGTGCATTAATCCAATTATTATGTTACACCTTTGACAATCTAATTATTTTGTTTCTGAATGTTCTTGCATTGTCACATGTATGAGTTTTGGAGGATGCTATATATTCAAACCATAATATTCTGCTTCTGGCCCCCAAAAGCTATGTTCATCTGACAAAGAAAAATACATTTAGTCCATTTCCAAGAGTCCCCACA
Organism: Marmota marmota marmota; assembly: GCF_001458135.2. Taxonomy (NCBI): domain Eukaryota; kingdom Metazoa; phylum Chordata; class Mammalia; order Rodentia; family Sciuridae; genus Marmota; species Marmota marmota. The sequence continues at coordinate 569,244 of NW_026000172.1, forward strand.
GCCTTAAGAGTCCCAGCATTACCCAAAAGTCCGAGTCCAAAATCTCTTCTGAGTTTCAAGGCAAATTCTAAGCTCTTTTCCCCAGTAAATGTCAAAAACAAATTACATACATTCAGTACACAATGGCACAGAGTAAACATCTCCACTTCTCCTTACGAGGGAGAAATAGGGCATGAAAAGAAGGAATAGTACCAAAGTTAGGCCAAAATCCATGGGCTGGGAAACCAAGTTCTGTAGCTCCATGTCTGGCCCCTGGGCACGTGGCATGGTGATATCGCTCCAAAGGGCTTGTAGGGCTCTGCGCCCATGACCTGGCTGGCTGGAGCCCACACACCTCTCTCTCACCTTGTTTTTCTAGACTCCTGCAGCTTTCTTCATAAGACGTCCAAACTTACTGGCATCTTAAGTACCAGGGGTTTCCTCCACGGCTTGGGCTTTCTTTTCACCTCTTCATACATCACCCTCTCGGGGAAGACTTCAGGGACTCCAGCTTTGCAATACTGGCCTCCCAGGCCTTCCTTTGAAATCTCTGTGGAAGACTCAATGACCCCCTAACCTAGCATCCTGCATTCCTGCATAACCAGCAAAGTCCCCACCATCTTGACTGGTAGCCAAGCCTCCTGGGATCATGAATGAAGCAACCTCTGAGTGACTGTGTGGCTGATTGGTATAAAATTTTTTTTAAAAAAATTATAGTAACTCCTGTGAAAGCAGGGTTCCCCCAAGACCTCTTTTTTTGAGAGGTGGATGGGTACCAGAGATTAAACTCAGAGCACTTGACCACTGAGCCCCATCCCCAGCCCTATTTTGTATTTTGTTTAGAGACAGGATCCCACTGAGTTGCTTAGGCCTCACTTTTGCTGAAGCTGGCTTTGAACTCACAATCCTACTGCCTGAGCCTCGGGAGCCACTGGGATTACAGACATGTGACACCACACCCAGCCCATGACCACTTATTAGGAATTTTTTTTCTTTACGCTCTTGAGCTTGAGATGCATGTTGTCTTCAAAGTTTCTGAGATATCCTTAAGCTATCTTTCCTATTGTCCCTTCAAAGTGCTTTGCATCTCTTTACTGGGTTTAATATTCAATAATCACACATTCTTTAGTCTCAGGTTTTCTTGCAATTTTGTAAGTCTTTCAAATCATTCTTCTCTGATTTTTTGATCCTCATAGTAATCTTGGCTAAAAGCCTCCAGCAATAACCATGAAATCTGCTGAATGTTGTGCTACCTTGAAATTTTCTCTCCTAGATTAGGTGGTATATCACCTTTAAATTTAGCCTCACAAAAAGTCTGGAGGCATGGACAAAATATAGACAACTTCTTTGCCAGAACATGAGTCCTCCTCTGAAACCTGGTGAATACAGCCTTGAGTGTCCGCAATCCTATGGGCATCTGGTCTTCTGAGCTCCCACTGGAATTGCCCACTAAGCTCTACTCACAGCTTTCTAAAGCTTTCCAGCTTGCGTCTTTAAATGTTTCAAAATTTCTCCCCCCAAAAAACCAGGTCCAAAGGCTTCTGAAACACATGGTCAGGTTAGTCCCAGCAATGACCCCACTTTTGGAACTGATTTCTATTTTAGCCAACTTTTGCATTGCTGTGACCAATATACCTGACAAGTACAAGTTAGAGAGGAAAAGGGTTATCTTGGCTCACTGTTTCAGAGGTTCGGTCCACAGTTGGCCACCTCCATAGCTCTGGGCCAGAGGTGAGGCAGAGCACTGTGGTAGAAGGACCTCAAGGGAAAACAGCTCAGGACATGGCCACCAGGAAGGAGAGAGAGAGAGAGAGAGAGAGAGAGAGAGAGAGAGAGAGAGAGATCTTCTCACCCAGGAAAAAATATAAACCCCAAAGGCCTCCCCCAGCCAGTTCCTTCTTTCAGTCCCAGCCCACCTGCCTGTAGTTCCTGCCAAGTGAATCTGCACCACTGGATTAAATCTCTGATCAGGTCGTACCTCTCATAATCTAACCATTTCACCTCTGAATGTTCCTGCATGGCCTTACACACAGCTCTTAGGGGACACCACATCCAAACCCTAACAACAGGGTAGAATGAAATATTAACTATCGATGATAGTGGACTAAATTGAGTGGAAGAAGAGATAAAAGTAAACACCTGGACAGCATGCGGACAGCCATGTAGGGAAGACAGCCGTGAGGGCAGTTGCCCCTGCTGGCCTGGGCTCCCCTCGGCCCTCTCTCATCAGTGACCCCTGCACTGGGTGCTCCCGGGCCCACTGTACACACAGCCATGGTGGGTAGCTGAGCCTGAAGGACACAAAGAAGAAGGGTGATGGCGTCCTGGACAGCCCAGTCTTGGAGCTGCCCCCAACCCCAGCCCCAGTGGCTGGGGGCTGATAGAGGCTGGGGGTGGCACAGGAGTGGGACTGAGTAGCCTCTGGAATGCTGGAGCTGGATGCATGATGACCCCAGTGGCCCTGAACCCAACACCTTTCCCAACACCTTGCTGTCAGCTGCTCACCAAGGCTGTGCCCACTGTTCTTTGGTGAAGAAGTGGAATTTGACCCCTTACCAATGGAAGTAAGGGACACTTCTTCCATCAAGTATAACTGTTAGTGACACTTCATTGATGACGTCAGCTGCCACTGGGCCTGGCCATGGCCTCTTGTAGCCAGATAATCACCGGCAGCCCCAATTGCACATGGCACAACTAAGGTGCCCTGCCACAAGCCCACACCCTTCTTCAGCACCACCATCCTCTACCCCAAGGACCCCAAGACCATCCACACCACCACCCTGGATTACAAGTGCCACAAGAACCTGAGGAGTTTATTGTCCAGTGTGGCACTGAGGCCAGAGTTCCCGGGCAGTGACAGCCTCTTGGATGAATGCTGACTGGAACGTGATGGCTTGGGGTTGAGCCAGCTCTTCCACTGTGCTGGTCCCCAGACCTCCCTGGGCAAGTTGGGCCATGTTGCCCTTGGCTTCATTCCAGCCCAGAGTCTGACCTGGAGATACCTCTAAGCTCAGCCTGGGGAAGAAGAAAAAAGAATTACTGCATCTTGCGATTACTGAGATACTTGGTTTTGTTTTTTTAATTTTCAAATTATCATTAAAAGGAATATACTTCCAGAGTTTCCCAAAAGTCTTGACATGATGAGAAAATAAAAAGATAACCAAAGCAAAAGAACAATAGCAGGGGCTGGGGATGTGGCTCAAGCAGTAGCACGCTCGCCTGGCATGTGTGCAGCCCGGGTTCGATCCTCAGCACCACATACAAATAAAGATGTTGTATCCGCCGAAAACTAAAAAATAAATATTAAAAAAATTCTCTCTCTCTCTCTCTCTCTCTCTCTCTCTCTCTCTCTCTCTTAAAAAAAAAAAAAAAGAAGAAGAAGAAGAACAATAGCAACCGTCTGAACCACGGCAGGGGAGGGGGACAGCTCTTCCTCCATCGTCAGTGTGCCTGAAAAAAGAACTTGGAAATGTTTCTGGGACAGAAAAAAGTGAGTTCTAAAGCTTTTCAGCCGCAGGTGTCTTCCCTCCCACAAAAGTGGTGCTGCTTCAGTTGATTATGATGCCCCTAGGTTTTCAATCGATAGAGTACTGGGTTCCATTCCATTCTTCATTTCCACCTCCATTTGTGTTTCCTGTTAACCAAAACTTTTGGAATCCTCTAGATACTTTTTGTGATATGGAAAAATTCCAAACCAAAATAAGAGATACTTGTTAAAAAAAAAATCCACTTCACTGCATTCTCTCGTTTCAGAAAGTCAGGTGGCTGGATAGCACAGTTTGGGGACAGTGGCTTTCATCTGCTCCCTGCAGGTTGGTTACAGTCACGGGTTCTGGCAATGTCCTTGCACACTTGGCACCTGTTTAATGTCTTGTGTTACTCTCTCAATAGATCTTTTGGAGTTTGAAAAATACTTTCCTATTTTTTCATAAAGGAAAATGTAGCAGAGGGCTCTTCTGACAGAGATGGCATTTTAAAAGAATGCTTTCAAAAATATTTTGGGCTGGGCACAGTGGTGCATGCCTGTAATCCCTGCAGCTCAGAAGGCTGAGATGGGAGGATTGGAAGTGCAAAGCCAGCCTCAGCAAAAAGTGAGACACTAAGCAACTCAGTGAGACCCTATCTCTAAATAAAATACGAAATAGGGCTGGGGTGTGGCTCAGTGGTTGAGTGCCCCTGAGTTCAATTCCAGTACCTCCCAAAAATATTTTAGGGACTCTGGGAAGGAGGTTTCCACTCGGGACTGCTATGCCACCAGGAGGAGACAGATGCCGTGGTCCAGCCCCGGTGGGGATCCAGGGGTCCTGAATTGGCATCGGCAAAAGAAGAGATGAGACAACAGGTTGCAAGTTACAAGCAGCCCCCAGAAAAAACCTGCTGCCCCTGGAGGGGCCTTTATTTTTATACCTTTTTTACAGGTGTTTTTTCAGGTAGCTAATGAATACCTTCAAAGCCCAAAACTTCTTTGATTTACATAATTCTGAAGAGTTACAATCTTTTCTGACATACATTGATTACTAAGATATTGAGTACATTGTTTAAAATATTTTCCTGTAACCTTTGCCAATCATGATTAAGCTTTTATGTTTTTACCTTAAACACTAGGTGCCAGACTACGCAACTAGACTATGTCTCCTGACCTATTATTCATTTTTAACTTTAAAGCATACCTATAATTATTTCATTAACCTTTAACTTTAAAGCATACTTATGATTATTGGTAAGCTTTCTTACTTCTAAACTAAAATCCCAGTAAAAACACACTTAAAATAGTGAAAGTCTAATACTTAAAAAGCCTACTACTCTGAAGTGCTTCTAAAATATATCTATGTTAATTTTACCTTATTTCATTTTTAATTTCCAAGGTAATTTTCTTTTTTATATGACCTATTTAACTTCTTTCTTACAGAGTTTCCTTGATCCTTGGTCAAAGCACACCAATTCTTATGTCTGTAATCTTTAACTAAAGGGCAGAGTTTACATCTCAACCCATTTGTCATTTATATTAACTATGTGTTTTCCATTTTCATCATAAATTCCTGTGTAAGGCAAAGGAGGGTCTGTTGGTGGGGTAATGTATTTTTATTAGCCTCTTGTCCTTGAGGGGATACCATAAGCTACGTATGGTGGTCCTTGTATTGTTGGCACAGCAATTGTTTTTCTGTAGCTAGCTGTTGTACAGGTTGTGGCTTTAGGGTGGGGTTGGGGGTGCTAGTGTAAATTGTTAACCATGGGATAAACATTTCTTGTTTCTTAGGCTGTTGTTTGTATCCTGAGAGACATTGAAATGCATGGCATGGCATGTCTCTATTGTATCCTTAATCTCATTCTGGGAATTTTCTTGCAATCTCAGGCAACACGTACTTTTCTTAGTGATTGACGTATGGCCTGTTATCCATGTCATGAGTATTATAAACAAAACACTTAACATCCCTAATGGTTCCGGTTTCCAGATGGTGTGGCCCTGCCACAGCATCCACTGTGACCCTGTCAGACAGCGGGTGCAGGAACGCCTTCAGCAGACAGATGTTGATGTTTCTGGTGATCCGGTTCATCATGTGCCGCAGTCCGGCTTGTTTACAGACCCTAACAATCATGAGGGTCTAGATGGACTCAAGCTTAGGACTTTGATGGTATCAATATTGTAGAGATACTGGATCTAATTCAAAAAGTGAGGAATCTTGCTTAACATCCCCTGACATTATGCTTGGGTGAATTTAGTGTAAGGAATAATGTCATAACTCAGACTTTACTACCCATCTACTGTAGCCATAGAGGACATTTCTTTCCTGCCACTGTATACATGAAAGTGACCACGGTGGGGTTGGGTGTGAACTGAAGATGTTTCCTCCAGAACATCTCAAGAGCACAGCTGATCCATTGCATCAGGGATGGTGCTTGGTGGGGCAGAAGTGCCACCAGGCTGCCCTCCTCACCCACCTCCAACCACCACCCCACCCCACCATCCTACCACCTTCAACCCCAGCTCCAGCCTTTGCTTCTTAGAACCTCCTGCCAGTCTCTGCAGGGATGGAGTATAGAAAGTGGCAGGTGGACTTTTTCTGCTAATATTGGAAAAAATAAATCATACATACTTCCTTTGGATACATCCAAATTATGTCAAGTGCTCCAGGGTTAGAGGTCTGTAAGCTCTGCCTCCTGCTATATTTCCAGGTTTTTGTGGATGGCTTCTTCGTGTCTTAAAAAGAAAAATTGAGAGCTCTCTGGGAACCCTGGAGCTACAGCAGGGATTGTTGTTATAAGGAACACAGGTGTCATAATAATTGCTCTCACTTAGAGGCACTGAAGCCCTCTTAGAGCCATTGTGTCCTGTATCCTCTACAGACAGTAATGTCTGGTCTCTCGGCTCCTAACAAATGGCACACATATCCTGATGGAGCTGCAGTCAGTTTCATGTTCCAAGTTTGTCAGGGTGCCTCTCAGCAGGGACCCAGTGAGGACTGTCACTCTGGGACCCTACAGTCCCATCATGTGCAGAGCAACAAATACCACCTGCCTTGGAAGAATAAATTATACAACATTTATTGGTAAAAATAGATTTTCTATCTTATGTCTTAATGTTGACACCTAAGTGATAGGTGTGATTTTTTTACTTATCCTAGGAAAAATTCCCAGAGCTTTGCTCTGCCAAAATGGAGACACTTGGATGAGCTTTGAGGAACACTGTGGGCATGGTGACAGGAGACAGAATGTAGGAGAATGTGGCCTCTGAAGTGCTTTGAGGTGCTCTCATGAGACTTTTTCATCTTAGGGGATCGTTTTGAGGTTAGGCAAGTCACTTTTTTTTTATTAGTTCTAATCAGTTATACATGACAGTAGAAAGCTCCTCAATTCATTGTACACGAATGGAGCAGAAGTTGGCCATACATGAAGTAGAGCAAGCAAGTCATTTTAGGTGTGGAGAGAACCTGACCCTTATCAGCCAAGCATGTGGAAGTGAGTGGCGGCAGATGTGTAAGGCTCGTTGTGAAAAGGTGGGGTTGATTTGGTTAAGTCATTCATTAGGGAACCAGCTGGGGTTCTAACCCTATTTTTCCTCCAAATCTGCTTTCTGACATTTGCAGAATCAGAAGCATGTGGACACACTGGGGAACTCTCCATGTGGAGTCATGTTAGTTTTCAGGGAGGAAGTAGTGATTTTTAAACTCACTGATTAAAAGCAAGCATTCTTAAGTGTGCCTTAGAAATATATCTTGTTAATAATAAGAAAGCTTTTCACTCAGTTTCCTAAATTTAAGGCTTTCATGTAATAAGGGTGATTTGTACTTTCAGAGAAAAGTTTGTTGCCTTTCAAAGTATAGACATTTAGAAAGACTTAGCTTAACAGGTATCTTCCCACCTGACATTGTGCCTGCTGTGGTTGCCTGCTTTAAGGTAGATTGTCACTCCTGCCTTCTTCCCTCTGTCTGTCTTTCACAGCCCCATCTTCCCTCAGGGCCATCATTATATGGCAAGGGTCTATAGCAGGGCCCCCTAAACTTTGCTGAATGGCTGTCACAATAGGAAAAAAAGTGTAGTGGTAAAGTACACCCCTGTCTCACTTCAGCTTGCCACACATTTGCCATTGTCTTGTTCCACAGAGTTGGATCAGAGACATCAGCGGCACCAATCCCAGGGTTAGTGTTTATATCCCAGAACCTCTGGGCTTCTCTCTTATCAGGGTTAAACCTCTAGTATCTAAGAGAGTGTGCAGCACTTGCAGCTGCGAGTCTGTGGTGGAACCCAGTACGTTCCCCATTTCCCCTTCCTCACGGCTCTGTGAGGGGGCCACACCCTGTCTTATAGGCTTATCTCAGACTCCTGCTCGGGCGCCAGCTCTGTGGGCTCTCTCGTCCAGTGAGGAGGTCCACAGAACAGAGAAGAGGAGAGTGTGGCTATGGAGTCGCTAATCAAGACCTCTGGAGACCAAGCAGAAAGCAGGTCTGATTTTACTGTGCAGTTACCATATATATGTACTCAGGGAGGAGCTAAGCAGATTACGGGCAGCCACCAATGCATTCTGGCCAACTATCCCCAGAGCTACCAATCAAGGAGTGGGCCATGGAGCAAGTGCAGGGACTGAAACACACAGCCTCATGCCCAGGGCTGTACCTATAGGACAAGTGGTTTGCCACTCAAATGCCCTTAATGTATGCCACATATATAGTACTCCATGCACTTGTCCCCACAGGTGGGCACTGACCCTGAGCAAGAGAGGTGGGACAGGAAAAAGCAGAGCTCCAAGCATATCATAACTCAGAAGGCCCTGTGAGATGCTAAAGGGGGATCAAAGCAGTCTTTCAAGTAATTTTGAAGAAAAAAATTACGTGAGTTTCTGGGTTCTCAAAATAGCATTTTCTTCAAGGATCCAGATGTGAGCAAAGTTGACAATTTACTCAACCTTAAAGCTAATAGATTTCAATTTTAAAAGAAGAACAATGTGTTTTTGAAGTTTTAATTATTGTTGGAAACTTAACTTATGATTTTGAATGTTTTAAAAGTAAGAATTTGAAAATGTAGCATAGTCTTGCATATTTACTTTTGGAAATTTAAGTGCATTTAATTTCTGCAAATGCAAGTTGTTTGCTTTAATTTACTAGATCAAATTGGACACCATGAATTTTTTAAAATTTAAAGGTAGGACAGCTATTTTCTTAAAGAGCTTGTTGGCCCCTACTGGGCAGGTGTATAGACAAATCATATAAATACGCCCACGTCATCCACACATCATCTATATATACTGCACAAGTGTCAGACATACAAATCACGCAGCCCGTGCAGCATTCTTGCTGTGCTTTCCCTGCCTGCACTGACAAACCCCCATTCGCACCAGCAAGCACGTTTAATCTGCATCTCCTGCAGTCCTGGGCACCAGCTAGGCCCTCACAGAGCCTGTCTACTGCTTCATGCCCAGCAACAGACCATCCTTACCCAGATGGCATACAGGAATCCCTTGCCCACTGGAGAGATGCCCACAAACTCAATGGCCTTCAACATAAACTGACCTTTCCTGCAGCCTGACACTTCCTTCCTCTCCTCTCAAAAGGACCTAGGTGGGCACATGTGTCCTAGACTATAATGCAATTCAGAATTGCTTAAGAGGCCTGAGTAATTTCTGAATATTCAATGCTCCCACACTTTCTGGGAGTGTCTAAAGTTGTAATAACAAATCCCGGAGTGCTTGCATGCCCCTGCATCCATTTCATTACAGGGAACTCTGGCCACTTGCCCTGTTTCTTCTTTGTAAGAAGTGTGATGAGAGGAGCAGACTGACAATATTTACACTGATGGTTTCAAATGCAACAATGAGTGAAGTGAGAGCACGTGTGGGGAACAGGAACCCAGGAGTGAGGGGCTTGTGCCTGGGGAGCAGATAATGAACAGTGCCACTCTGCTAACACAGTCTAAATGACAGCACTTGAGGGTATGTTATCTACTTTGTGAGTGCTTCAAATAGTCGTTAATAACATGCTTATTCACAGCAAGTACCAATATTACAGAGGATTCTAAAGGGCATCCAATCTACAAAAATAAAAAAATTAAAGGGAAATCTTAGGGCAGGGCACCCTCACTTCCCATGATTCTTCGATATTGTGAGAAGCGATCTTTCTCCAGCAGCTCAGTTGAGTGCCAGTGAAGCAACTTTTGTCACCACTTTTCTTTGCAGAGCACCTGGAGATACTGTACAGTTCAAGGAGATGCTCAAAAGACAGTGCTCACTCTGTTCTCCAGGTTTCCATAAGAGTGTTGAGTACAGACCCAGAGATTAGAACATGTCAAAGGCAACATCTTTGGTGAAATTCAAGACAGTAAACAAAAGGTGCCCACAGACAAACACCTAGAGTCCTCTGCTCTCCCTACTGGGCTATGAAAGGATGCTGTGAAACTCTCTTAAGATTGCTTAAGCTGAGTTCAGTGGTGCACATGTGTAATCCCATTGGCTTGAGAGGCAGAGACAGGAGGATCATGAGTTCAAAGACAGCCTCAGAAATGTAGCAAGGCCATGAGCAACTCAGCAAGACTGTCTCTAAAAAATATATTAAAAAGGGCTGGAGGTGAGGCTCAGTGCATAAGCACCCCTTGGTTCGATCTCCAATGCTCTGCCCCAAGATTTTAACTTTAAGTATTTAGTTGACATTTTTACTTTGACTATAATTCATTCCATTTCGGAAAACACAAGAAATTTGTTGGGAGGCATTAGAAATATCCTAAAACTCATTGGGTTTGTGATCATCCAAGTGTAAAAAAAAAAAAAAACTTCTTTCCCTGAATATTTAAGATCTGTGCAGGTATTTTTTTTTCAAGGCACTGTGGCACATGCCAGTAATACCAGTGACTCAGAGACTGAGGCAGGAGAAGTGCAATTCTGAGGCCAGCCTCAGCAACTTAGCAAGACACCCAACAACTTAGTAAGACCGTTTCTCAAAGTAAAAATTAGAGTAGAGATGTTGCTCAGTGGTATAGGAGCCAAAAAAAATATTTTTCATTGTAATACTGTTTCACACATACAACTTAATAAAATACCACCAATATTCCATGTCACCCTAGGTTAAATAGATAAGGTAATCACAATTATTGCACTTGACTGACTGTCCCATCTACTTAGCAGTCTCCATTCTTGATTGAAGGTATATGATTTTTCAATTCTCACAGAAAACTGGGCTCAAGACTTACCATCTTGAAGCAGTTACTTCATGGTTCATTTGGGAAACTGATTATCTTTTGCGAAAACAAGGAAAATCATGGCGACATTAAATATACTTTGTGTTTTGTTTTTGTTTTTGTTTTTTAGGAAGTGAGGGGCTCATGTTGTACTACACAATTATAGTGGAGCAAATAAATGAAACACACCATATTACTCCTTGTAACAATAGTCCACTTTATGCTTTGAATATAATCCTTGCTGCTCTGCCAATGCAACTTATTTTTAAAAGTTCATGTTTCTTTTTCCTCCTCTCCCCCTCTCTCACCTGATGGGAAACAGGATTACATTTGTTCCCCATCCTAGGGATAATTATGTGTCCTTGAGTACATGCTCCCCATAAGAACAAAGAGATCCATATGTTGGGGATGGCACCAAAAGAACTCAGAAATGACTATCTCCCAAATTAACAACTGAATGACAACTCCAAACAGGGAACACATGGGATGCATTCTTTGAGTCACCCCTTTAAAAACCCTCTGTTTCTGCTGATAGACAGAGACAGGATTCCCCTGTGTTTTTCCCTTGTAGCAAAGCAATAAACCTATTTTTCTTTTTTCTCAAAACCATGTTCTCATTATTGGAATGGATTGAAAGATAAGGACCAAGATTTTGGCAACACACATTTAAAAAAGAAATGTAAACTTCCCGTTCCAAAGCCTGCTCTCCTGACTGGCTGACAAGCATGTATGGTGACATTCAGTGTCATGGTACCTAAAATAGGAACACATGCCAATAGAAAAAGAGAGAGCCATCTGGGGTGACTGATTCAGGTACCCCACTTCTGCATATGTGTTCAAAGCAAATGATGGATTTATACACACAGATGTGTGGGGAAAATATGTTCCAGGGATCTAGGATCTTATTATGCAGTAAACTGACTATAGCTATTAATATGTGGTGCAATCAAAGATTGTTTTCCCCATAATTATGCAAAATATATGAAGTGAAAGATATGTAAATTACTGGTTGGATCATTTAATATATACATGTATCATCTGAACACAATTCTTAAATTTCTTACCTGTAAAATGAAAATTATTCATTCTCTAGTGCAGTAACTTGGGCTGAGGTTGTAGCTCAGTGATAAGCGCTTGCCTAGCATCCTTGAGGCACTGGGTTCAATCCTCAGTACCACGTATAAATAAATACATAACAAAGGTATTATGTTCATTTTCAACTAAAAAAAATTTTTTTAATTGCAGAAACTACCAGGTTCTACCAAATTAAAACTTAACATGCGGGGCTGGAGTTATGGCTCAGCTGTAGAGTGCTCGCCTAGCATGTGCGAGGCCCTGGGTTGAATCCTCAGCACCACATAAAAATAAATAATAAAGATATTGTGCTCAACTATAAAATAAATATTTTTAAAAAAAACTTAACATGCCTTAGACAACTTTAAATGACTCATCAGAACCAAAGCAGTTTCCTGCATGAGATGTTCTGGAATAGAAACAAGCAGAAAATGTAAGAGTCATAACCCTTGGAATGGCTGATGGCTATGTAGATGAAACCTAAATCAAAGGATCCTACACACACACTGCTTCCATGTCTTTTATGCATAAAATTTATCATTACCTTGCAATATTTATATATCCCAATCAACTGAAATCAACTGGATGTTTGTGTATGTTCTGTTGAGCCAAAAGGCTAACATACACACACAAAAAAAAATCATAAGGTAATATTTTTTGTTTTGTGTATAGCTTGGGAACAGAAATGGTAAATACTCAAATGTCTCACCTGAATAAGAACTTCATTTTTCTCTGTGGGGTGGCATGTGCTCATGTTCCTGTTAAGACCAGAAAGGGACAGGTGTAATTTAGAGAATCTCATAAGAACTCAGGAGTAGAGAAGTTTGGGGAGCCTGTGTCATAGACTTTCTATCCTTTAGTCCAAAAATGTATAATAACCATGATAAATTCTAGAGCAGAATAAAAGATGGCCAAAGGAAAAGGATATATAATTATGTAAATTATGTGGGAGGTTTCCATGTCCATGAGTATGGCTCTTTCTTTTCACCCTCATTTTTGGGCTCTGATTATATCTGATTATATCACCCTGCTGTTGTCCAAGTCTAAACAGGTGTCTGATATTGGGCAAAAATATCTTTCTGAATGTTTTGATGTAGTTCAGTTTGCTCCAGGGTTTACTCTTGGAGAATTCATGAGGAACTTCTTAGGTTCTTCAGTTGTTTTTGTTATTATTTTCTTTGACACATGACAGGAGCCAGGATGGGCCAGTGTCCAGCTGACCACATACCTTCCCAGGCAAGCACTGAGAATAATTTTCTCCAATGGCCCTCCTTACACAAAATATGCACAGGTGGTTCCTGGTTCTAGGGTATACAAAATTCCTCTGTTGGGAAGTTATGTTCTCCCAAGTTTCGAGGTCCTTAGGAATACTCTCATTCCATAAAGTAAAAAAAAAAAATTGTACCCGAATTTGAAGACACAGGTGCTTAACCACTGAAACAAATACACAGTGGTTTTTATTTTGAGACAGGGTCTCACTAAGTTGCTTGGGGCCTTGCTAAGTTGTGGAGGCTGGCTTTGAACTTGGGATCCTCCTGCCCCACCCTCTCAAATTGCTAGGATTAAAGATGTGCACCTCTGCAACTGGCACCTGTAGAATAAGAACTTTTTAATAAATTTATTTATTTACTTTTATGGGGTGTTGAGGATTGAACCAAGGGCCCTAGTACATGCTAGGCAACCACTCTACCAGTAATCAACAACCCAGCCCACCTGCAGGGTAAAATTGTACAGTATTAATTCAAAACAGAGATTTCTACAGCTTACTTTCATGTTCTCATAAGTATTTTAATATCTTCATAATTAGAAACAGAAGAAATGAAATAAGATCTAATTTATGGGAATACCATACTCCAAGTAAGTTGGTGTTTCTAAAAAGAGTAATAGAGATATTTTAACATGTCTTCACTATCTGTTATGTAGAACCTTTGGTAAAGAGGAACAGTGTGGTCTTGTGACATACTGCCATGATTCAATACATAACAATGTTAACACATTAAGAAATTATACCTTTATTTTGTAAACAAATTCTTACATAATGTGAATAAAGTATTTCAAAATCCACCATAGTGTCTCAAAAATAACAGCTCTCAGGAACAAAGCTTCTTCTGATAAAAGGACCTATGTTAAATTTGTCTTCTCTAGTTTTCAAAAGTGAGGATATTGAGTAATCATTGAGACAAGTTTTCTGCATTATTCAAGGTTATTTGTAAGAATTTCTTTATTTCTACTACATCAACAAAGGATGTTTACTAAATTTTAAGCAAAAGTTGAAAGCAATTCTGCATTTCCTTCTTACATACATCAAAAATTGAGGTATATATAAGGGCTTTGGTATTTTTTAAAATATTTCTCATGGTGTTTCTTCATTATATATATTTTGTTGTTATCTAAGGCATACATTTCAGGTAAATGAAATTCCACATTCCCTACAGGCAGCAAGTTTCTAAGGTTAAAGAAAGTTTGAAATTTGAGTAAAAAATTGGGCACAGTATTTACAATCTTTGGGATTTCTAGGCACTGTGAATTTTCCAGTGAGTAGTATTTGAGCAATTGCTAAAAAGTCTGCAACAGTTTTTTACACTTGTATCACCTCTGCCCATTACGAATTCCCCAGTGATGAAAAAGGTGCAAACAACTTTAAAGAGTCTGTCACATTTTGTGCTTTGTACAATGTCTCTCTACTATGATTCCTGTAGTTTGCAATTAGGTTGCACCATCCTTAAAGTCATTGGCACAATGTTAATATTTGCAGGGCATCTCTCTATTGTGGAAAGGTGTGATCTGAGTAAAACCTTTCCCACACTCAATACATTTGCAGGGCTTCTCTCCAGTATGAATTTTCTGGTGTTGTGTAAGTGTTGTTTTGTGATTAAAACCTTTTCCAATTCTTCACACTTGTAGGACATTTCTCCATGAATTATTTGGTATTGAGTAAGGCCATCTCTTTGAGTAAAACCTTTTCCACAGTCATTACTTTTGTAGGGATTTTCTCCTAATAAAGTGTTCAGTGAGGTATGCTTTTTTTTCTTAAAATTTTCCCACATTCTTCACATTTGTAAGAATGCTTTCTAGTATTAAGTCTCATATGTATAAAAAGAATTGATCTAAAACCAAAGGCTTTGCCACATTCTTTACATATATAGGCCCTCTCTCCTGTATGAATCTTCTGGTGTTCGATAAAGATAAACAAGCCTTAAAATCTTTGCTACATTTTTTACATCTGTAGGGTGAATTCTCTGGCATTGAGTAAGGTATTCTCTTTTAGTAAAACTTTTACCATATTCTTCACCTATGTGGTGATAAAAAATAAAAATAGAAGCAAAGATAATTTGAATGGCAATAGAAAGAAAGATCAAGCATATATTTTTTAAAATAATATTTTTAGTTGTAGATGCACACAGTACCTTTATTTATTTATTTTTATTGGTGCTAAGGATCGAACCCAGTGCCTAGGCAAGCGCTCTACCACTGAACCACAACCCCAGCTTGGATCAGGCATATCTTAATTTCACATTATACTGCCCAAATTTGTGAAATATTGGAAATTGCCAATGAATCAAAAAATGTAGGTTAAAAACATTATTAACTGTTGTGAGAAAACCTACACAACAACATGAAATTTAAATGAAACACAGAAAAGGAAAAAAAGAAAAGAAAAAGGAAATTTAATAAAAAAAATTCTGAATAACCATGAATGTAATATTTTACAACCTCTTTTAATATAACTACAAATTTGCATCCAGAATGAGCATCCACTGTGAAGCACTGGCATTCATTATGTGGCAGAATAATACCACAGAAAATCAATTATAAGTATTCATAATAAGCTCTGATAAGGGAATTTCAATGAATAAATATATAAATGATATTAGAGAAGTTGTTTTATGATACTAATAGGTGACAATGGCCTCCCCAGAGGTCTCCAGGAGACTCCCTAAATAATGGAAATGCTGTCAGATCATGCTGACCCTTATAAGCAAATGAGAGTGTGTGAGATGTGGATTTGAATATAGTGGGACATCACTGCAGGTGAAAGAGGGACAAAAGAAGGTGAAAGCATGCCAAATGGGGCAGTTCGTGTCCTTCTGGGATAAAAGAGAAGTAAAACTACGCTTCTGGAAAACCACTCCCGTGCCATAATAACTTCACTAACGTTTAAATTTGGCTTCGTCCTTTACCTTTGGACAAAGAGGACAGCCCAACTGTGTCCTCTGCTTCATGAATTCTATCCACCTGGGCACATGGCTCAGGGCTCTCTACTTTGCTCCACAGGAAGGTGTCAAAATATAGCTTAGAGACAATGTGTTCATTGGAAAATGAAATGACTATTTCCTGGGATTCTCCCTCTGACTACTGATGCTTCTATTCTGTAGCATATAGGGAAGAATTTGGACTTTGATGTGTAGGTCACATCATTCCATATATTACTGTAAGTATCACTGATTTAAAGTGAAAGGTATATATCATCTCAAGAAAGGGAGAAAATAAGGAATAAAAGAAATGGCATTAAGGGGCTGGGGATGTAACTCAAGCGGTAGCGTGCTCGTCTGGCATGCGTGCGGCCCGGGTTCGATCCTCAGCACCACATACAAACAAAGATGTTGTTGAATAGTTATAGTCTGTCACCTACTGAGAGTGAGTGGATTGACACAGAGGTGAGGGTGAGACTGCACAGAGAGCAGGCCCCAACCTTTGCACACCTGCGGGACCCCTTCCCTTGGTATGCTGCCAATAACTAAAAAATAAATATTAAAATTCTCTCTCTCTTTAAAAAAAAAAAAAAGAAATGGCATTAGGGCTGGGTCATAGCTCAGTTAGTAGAGTGCTTGCCTCATGGGCACAAGGCCATGGGTTAATCTCCAGCACCACAAATAATAAAGAAAGAAATGACATTAACATTTTCTTCTCTGTAACAGCTGACAAAACTTTCTCTCTTGCCACAGTCTGGCTGGGCACAAAATCACGAGCCACTCAAGCAGGAACAAACTTTATTTCTGAAACTCCCGCCAATGCCACGCACACTCCCTGGAAATATGCGGAACCACACACCCGGCGTTCTCCCGGGCCACACTACACCAACAGGAAAATCCCTCCTCCGGAAATCCCTCCTACCACACTTCCCCAACCAATGGGAACTCTCCGGGAGTCCCGCTAGAGCTCCAAAGTAGCAGGCCAAGTTGGACAGCAGGGGTCTAATATACAATTGAATGCAGATCTTAACATAATCATATCATCTCTATGGCTTGCTGGCGTCACCTTTCAACCAAAAATGCCATGCATCATTGCATCATTCCTACTTGGCTATGGCTCTCAGCTCTCTCTCTCTCTCTCTCTCTCTCTCTCTCTCTCTCTCTCTCTCTCTCTCGTGTGTGTGTGTGTGTGTGTGTGTGTGTGTGTGAGAGAGAGAGAGAGATAATGGGGATTGAGCTTAGGGACACTTGACCACTTGGCCATATCTCCAGCCATACTTTGTATTTTATTTAGACACAGGGTGTCACTGAGTTGTTTATGACAAGCTTTTTGCTGAGGCTGGCTTTGAACTCAGGATCTTCCTGTCTCAGCCTTGCAAGCTGCTGAGATTACAGGCATGTGCCACTATGCCTGGCTTTAAAACTTTTTCTTGAAAGCAAGAATCTGAAACTCATTCATGAAAAGCAGAAACTTCCAGAGGGCATTCTGTGAGGGAAGGAAATTATATAATGAGCAATTCTAATTAACTAAAAATTCTGAAGGGAAGCTCTACTCACCCAGGAAGACCAGGTTTCTGTAGGTCTCTAGCATCACATCTCTGTATAAATTCCACTGAGCAGGCTCCAGGCATTCCCATTCCTCTTCAGAGAAATCAATGGCCACGTCCCTGAATGTCAACAGTTCCTGAAATAAGAATAGGTCAATTAACAGCACATTGACCAATTGATCATTCACAGAGCTTCTAAGTTGACTGAAGATGAAATGAGAGATAGTAAAACTGACTCTCAGTAGATGACAGTCTATAACTATTCAAGAAAATACTTTATAACACAGAAATACTGATACTCAGGAGGCGAAGAACAGGAGGATTGCAAGTTCAAGGCCAGTTTTGGCAATTTTTTGAGAACTTCCCTCAAAATAAAAATAGGTGGGGATGAAGCTCAGTGGTATATCACTTGCCTACTATGTGATATTCTTTGGGTTTAATTCCAAGTACAATGAAAAAATAGTTTGTTAAAATTCACAAGTGAAGCTGCTTGAGTCTAGACTTACCTGGGATGTTTCAGCCACTTAAAATTCTTTAATAGATATTGAGCTGTTCCGATTATCTGTTTCTCATGTAAACTTTAATATTTCTTGTCTTTCAAGAAATGTGTCTGTTTTTCTGGGCTGGTGCACACCTACAGTCCCAGTGGTTTGGGAGGCTGAGGAAGGAGGATTTCAGGTTCAAAGCCAGCCTCAGCAAATTAGCCGGGCCCTAGGCAACTTAGCAAGACCCTTTCTCAAAATAAAAAATGAAAACAAAGAGCTGGGATGTGGCTCAGTCATTAAGAACCCCTGGGTTCAAATCTGTAGATGAATCTATAGATGAATTTGCTGTCATTTTTCTTTCAATTATCACAAAATATAGCATGAAATTTGCCATTATAACTCTCAAGTGCACAATTCTATGGTCTTAGGTACTCTTAAATGTTATGCAGCCATCTCTGTCACTCATTTCCAGAACTTTCTAATCATGCCATTATTTACACTACTGTTGCACTATTGTTAAAATAATTTGAAGAATAAGAAACAGTGATTTTATGATTACCCCTGTAGTCCTGTGACCAGTGGTCTTCATTAACTTCTGTAGAACCTGTTTCCTTTCCACACCATTGCTCTCCCATGAGGAAGGCTGTCATGTTGCACGTGGTGCAGCCCTGCAGAGGGATCTGTGATCCAAGCTCAGTCCTTACCCCCAAAGCCAATCCAATAATGAGGACATGATTTTGAAAAAAAAAAGGGAAAAAGTTTTATTGACCTCAGGGGACTCCTGTCCCAGAGACTGTGATTCTGCTCATTGGAGGGAACAGAGGGTTCTTGTGGAGAGAGTTCAAAGGCTCCATTGCAGGTGCCTTATCAGGGGGTCATAATTCACTCATGGGTTGGGAGCTAGCTGTTTCCTAGGCCTTCTGTTGCTGTTCCTGAAGTCTGAATTTCTGGATTCCTCCGTCTGTGTGAGCTCTAGGACAGATAACTGCCTAGGAGGGCAAAAGGACTGCTCTTGCTTTCCGCAAGTTTAGTGCAGGGGAGGGGAGAAGAGAAAGGGGAACAAACCACGTCAGATTTAAGATGAGCTACAGTGGCAGAGCAGAAAGGGTTATATTCACAGCATGAAGTGGACCCATTACAATCCAAAATTGCATCTAGTGATAAATGCATACCAAAAGCTCACAAGTGTAAGGTATGATGATTTTAACAGTTTATAATAGTGGTGAAGTGTAATTTGTTAATAATTCAAAACTGCACTTAATGGCCTTTATGTATATTAAAGAATACAATTACAAACCTAAGACAAGTGATTATTCACTCATGCCATAGTGTTTGTGAGTAATGAATGAAAGAGTCAGGTGGAACAGCCAAGGTATTCCCCAGGATCTGTGGACTGTGGCAAGCAGCACAGCTTCTGACCACTAGGTGGCTCCAGGCCTGGATGCAGTTTTCCCAGCACAGTCTGTGAACCTGTGATGTGTTGACAGATGCGTTCCTTACATGCCTCCTGTGTGGTTGGGTGTGTTGATATGTCATTGCACATCTCTCAGTTTCCTACTCCATTTTGAAAAAGCTCCTTCATGAGATGGTAATGGTTATGTACAGGGCATTGTTTTAAAAAATCCTTTCTTGGGAAATTAAAGCAATAGCAACCTTATGTTTGTTCCCAAAATGTTTTGGTGAAATTTTTCCATCCAGGAGAATTCCAAAGACAGGTTAGACACCACTCTGCTGATCAGTGGAGGTCTTTCTGCTGAAGAGCCTGGATTTCCTCCCCCAGTCCCTTGTCTGCTTGCCACATCCTGACACACATGGCTTCTCCTGACCTCTGGGTCTCCCACCACCAACAGACCCTCAATGCCTGTCTTCTGTCCCCATGTTATTGTTGTCTCTCCCCTAACTTTAGCAAGACTTTCTGGGAGAGGGGAGCATTTTAATTTTTTTGCTTATGTGTTTATTTTTGCAAGCGTAAGTGGGTCCCTCAGTGTGGGAAAGGAGTAAGAGTGAGTGGATTGACACAGAGGTGAGGGGTGAGACTGCACAGAGAGCAAGCCCCAACCTTTGCACACCTGCAGGGATCCCTTCCCTTGGTGTGCTGTGAATTGTGTCCCTGCAGGGAGGCTGAGTTCGGGACCTGCTCTATTTGTTGGTTTCATGACCTTAGCCTCAGTTTATTATCTATAGAATGCATATAAGGCCCTTCAGCCACCCCTGGAAGCTGATAGTTAGAAGCAGGACATCTAAGATGAGTGGACTTTTTTTCCTTTTACTCCTAGAGCCATAATTCCGAATAAGGGCAACTTTTCCCACTGTGGGAACATTTGGCAATGTCTGGAGACATTTTTGGGTGATGAAAGTCAGGAGAGGTTTGCTCTCAGCCTTTAGTGGAGAGAGGGTTCAGAGCTGCTACACATCCTGCAATGTACAGAACGACCCCCATGGCAGAGATGGCCTATCCCAAGTTTTACAGTGGTGAGGCCAAGCAGTCTGTTCTGAAGTCCTCAAGATAGTGGACAGTAGGACCCTTAAAGGTCTACCTCTAGTATGAGGTATCTACATGAAATCACTTAATGTGAATATAGGTTTTTAGTGTTAAACATATCTGTATGAGTTTTTACATCTAGAAAAAGTGAAATAATGTATAGAGAAATACTTCAAGTAATACGATAAAAGACAAGTTTTGGTTTTTGGAACTTTCTGCATTTTTATGTCTTTTAAATGGTGATCTCACATTATTTTATAGTTAGAAAAACAAAAGCAAATGGTAAAGCCATTTGCCTTGATGTGAGGAGTTGGGCTGCACTGTAACTAACTGTGGTCTGCCTCTCCTAAGTTGCCTGAGCCCTTCCAGCACCAAGTACAAGTGACTGTAGCAGAACCTCAGCTTGGATGTGTCCGTCCCCTTGACCCTGGCAGCCTGCTGGGCTATGGACTGGGGATTCCATCTGGCCCTCCCTGGAGGAGAAGGAGGCCTGCTTACTTTTATGAGAAGTAAGTGGAACCTGATGTTTTGGGGTGTGGGGGAGAGCCACCAGGGCTCTTGCTGCCCTACCCTGCCATTGTCTCCACAGCCATGCTGCAGGGACAATCCACTTGGCCCTCATGAGCAGGGGTGCTGTCTCATACTCCCTTCCCTTGAGTCTCCTCCTGCCTGTTCCTTAAAGCCATCCTCTGAAACCTAGGCTTGATGCCTCTCTTCCCCTGAGCTAGAAGTGAGCCCTACTCGAGACTGTGTCCCCTGTGCATGTGTCTTCCTTGTGGAGGTGACATGGGTCCACAGCACACAGTGTGGGGACGCTCAGTGCAGGTGGAAGTGCGACAGCTCTGCTCACTGCCATGAGCATGGCAGCCACGCCCCCTGCTGCCTACTGAGAACCCAGAAGGCCAGCATCGGTAGGAAGAGATCCAGAGGCCTTGAGCTCATGAACAGTGCAGCTTGCGCTGGGTATGGTGGTGCACACCTGCAATCCCAGGGGCTCCGGAGGCTGAGGCAGGAGGACCCTATGTTCAAAGCCACCTTCAGCAACCTAGCGAGTTCCTAAGCAACTCAGCAAGATCCTATCTCTAATGAACATACAAAAAGGGCTGGGGATGTGGCTCAGTAAAAAGCAACCTTCAGTTCAATCCCTGGTAGAAAAAAGAGTGTGGCCTATAGGCAGGAGAACAGTGACCAGTGGCCACCTCTGCAAGGGCTTGTTCTACACTGAAGTCTGGGTGGATAGCATCCACTGTCATCTAGAGGGACCACGTGAGAGGGTCAAGAGCCAAAGTGAATGTCCTAGAGGAAGGCATCCTTACCCACACCCAGTAATTGCTGGCAGAGGGTCCTGGTCCTACCACCATGTACTACAAGCTTGAAATCCAGCCCAGGAACCACAGAGATGGTGATTTTAACACATTTCCCCACTGGGCTCTCTGGGTGCAGCTGCAATAGTAGAAGGAGCAATCAGTAGAGCCAGCTTGCCCATACCTACCCTTGAACCATGACCATCTCTGTGCCAAGCCTCTGTCTCCAGTGTAAATTGCCAGGATTTTCTATATTTATGTAAATACACCAAAAACACACTGCAACAGAAAATATGGTTCCAAAGCCATTGTCCCTCCCCAGCTTCCAACCACACCTACTGTGCCTGTCCTCTCTGGTGGCACCTCATTCACACTGACCGCCTTGCTCCCCAGCACACCAGGTGTGTCTCACTACAAGACAGCTTGTCATCCCTTGATGCAGCACCTGCCTGACAGACACCTCAGAACACCAGTCACAGGTGCGTTGCTGGGGTGCCCAGGCAGCCTGTTCAGCTGGGGGTTGGCCTCAGGTTAACCCAGGAGCCATCTTTCCCATCCTGGGCCATGTTCTTATTGCAGATCACAGGATGTAACAGGACAGGACAGACCACATAAGCACAAGAAAGCCCTGTGTTCTCATTGACCTTAACCATTCATTGTGGGGAGCCATCACACTGAGTGACCAGCATTTTCCTTCCTGTGATCGGTAGAGGCTCTGCCAGTCACTTCCGTAGTGATCTGGCCACATTCAAAGTGGCCCCATACGGCTGCCCCATCCTCAAAGTAGCAGAATGTGTCCTCATGCATAGGAGTGGCCTTCCACAGCCCCAGGGGTAGAATTACCTTACCTGTCCTTGTAACCCTGCCCCTCTTGACCTTTTCTGGATGGAATTTTCTAAAGAATGAGGATCCCTTCAATGAAAGTTCACTTTTGAAGGTGCTGCTCCCTCTCGCCCGCCTGTCATGACATTCCATGCTCTCCCATTTGGGGGGCTTGAGGCTAAGAGCGGAGGAGCCATCCTGAAGCTTGATTTAAAGGTAAAGTGTGTGTCTGTGTTTAATTTGGTATCCTAGGAAATTCACTCAAGGACCTTTAGTTTAGCCTCCCGTGCTGGTCGGGGGCAGCAATTCATGTTTATTTTTTGTACAGAAAATGTTTTTAATTGAAATTTAACTAATTTCAGTTGGCTATATTCCCAGCTTTAGAAGCAGAGAATGGGGTCTTGCCCTGCCCAAGGTGGGGGGTGCTGCCATCCCGTGCACTGGGGTGGCTGTGTTGTAGTTAATAACTGGGACATCAATGCCATCTGCCTGAGGAAGTGCTTTTCTATCTAGCTTATTGTCCTGTCTTAGTTCATTCTCCTCTTATAAAGCTCTATTAAATGTTACCTAGGAAAGGCTGACATAGTCTGTAATAAAAACATTGTTGTCCGTTCTCTGCCACCTCCATGTCTATCACTCTGCAATGTGATTGATTCCAAGCACTGACCACCATATTACATCATCTAGTCTATAGTTTGCCCCACTATGCAAAGTATGAGCTCCCCAAAGACCAGAAATTTGCCTCTCTGTACTGTCCTGCAAGATGGTGAATGGATGAATTCCTCATCTCTAGTTCTGGGGCAGATTTGTGAGATAAGCACTTTTCAGCTTGGAAAGTGCTAAGGGCCACAGCTGAGTCGGAATGGCCCCTGGCATTTTGCCAATAGTATTGATTGACAGGGGAGGCATTACTATCCGCCTCCGCTGCTACTTTGGAGTTCTCATGGGGATTCCCGGGGATTCCTGGAGAGTTCCCATTGGTTGGGGAAGTGCAGGAGGAGGGATTTCCGGAAGAGATATTTCCGGTGGCTGGTTCCTGGACTTGCCGCGTGGGGTTCGGGAGTTTCCAGGGAGCATGTGTGGAACGTGCTGGTGGAGTTCAGAAATAAAGTTTGTTCCTGCTTCAGTGGCTCATGATTTGTGCCCAGCCAGACTGCGGCAGGAAAGTCCATTTTGAAAATGCCAGAGTGCCCATTCCAGATGCCCTTGGAGAAGCTGCAGTCAAGTTCAAGGTGAGTTTCTAGCACAGTGCTGTGTAGGTGCAGTGTGACAGCTGTGACAGTGCTCCCCCTTTCTGTTCCACTCTTGCTTGGTCAGTGAGCATAGATGGCTCTGTTGGGAAACTGTAAACATGGAGGCTGGAAATTTGCCTAACTCCTGCAGGATGGTGCTGTGGTCAGGACTGGGAATCACCTCCCTCTCTGAGGCTTCCTGTTTGGCTGGGTAAGAGGCGCTTAGACACAGCTTTGTCAGAGCCTTCCCCACCCTTTCCCAGGTCTGAGGGCTTGTCCATGCAGAGGCATGCCTGGCCACTGCCCTGAAGACCCAATCATCGCCCTTGACATTGGGATGCTGCCCCCCTTGACCTTCATTGGATGGGATTTTCCCGGGAAGTTTTTGTTCCCCAATAAAAGTCCACTCCCTGGTGTGTTCTCTCTCTCGCTCTCTCGCTCTCTCACTCTCTCTCGCTAGTCTCTTCTGTAAACCTCGCCACCGCATTAGGTGGCTGGAGGCAGGAGCTAGAAGAAGCCGTCTCAGAGCTGGTATTAATGGTAATAAGAGTCTTGTCTCTTTAATTTAAAACTCCCTAGCAATTAATTATGAACCCAACCTTCTTTCATGAAGCCAGCGCTGGTTGCGTGGCAGAGAAAGATAATATACAATCATAGACATTAAAGTTAAAGCCCATCACTCCCACTTCAAGACTGGTGTAACTGTCCTGCTCAGTATTTAAAACCTAAACTTGGGGATGAAAGGCAAGGAAGTAAAGGGGTAAGGACAAAGTGGCCAATATTTTAATCCTTTCCCTCTAGGTTCAGGCAGGACCAAGGGAATGATAGAACCTCTCTCAAAGCTCTGCAAACCCAGTGAGTCACTCAACCTCCCAATCAGGGGGATCGTGAGGATCCTAGAGAACAGGAAGCCACCAGTGCATAGTCTGCATTAGAGTGGGACTTCTCCATGATGCTTCCAAAGGAAGCCATATATGGTCAGCAAGGCCTTGACCCATCCTGGAAGATGGCACAACTAGTAGAGCAAGACCAAAGGAGCCAAGAAGCTTCTCACAAGTTGCCAAGAGTGATCACTAAGAAATCTCAGTCGACCCTTAAGACAGGAGCATAGCCAGGTGCGGTGGTGTATGCCTGTAATCCCAGCGGCTGGGGAGGCTGAGACAGAAGGATTGCAAGTTCTTGGGGCTGGGGATGTGGCTCAAGCGGTAGCGAGCTCGCCTGGCATGCGTGCGGCCCGGGTTCGATCCTCAGCACCACATACAAACAAAGATGTTGTGTCCGCCGAAAACTAAGAAATAAATATTTTTTAAAAACTCACTCTCTCTCCCTCTCTCTCTCTCTCTCCCTTAAAAAAAAAAAAAAAAAAAAAAAAATTGAAGANCTCTCTCTCTCTCTCCCTTAAAAAAAAAAAAAAAAAAAAGAAGGATTGCAAGTTCAAACCCAGCCTCAGCAACTTAGGGAGGCCCTAAACAACTCAGTGTTACCCTGACTCTACATAAAATATAAAATAGGGCTGGGGATGTGGCTCAGTGGCCAAATGCCCCTGGGTTCAATCACTGAGCACCTGGCACTGTGCCTAATCCTAGACTGCAGTCAGGGGCCAGGTGGAAGCTGTCCTCACAGAGGGCCCTCAAGGAAGCTGGCACTTCCATCCAGCCTCCAGGCCCCCACCACAGAGCTCAGCAGCAGCAGCTCCCACTCCAAATCCCGTGACCAACTCGACTGCAGCTCCTATCTCAGCACCCAGGAGATCACTGACATGCCCAGAGTAACCTTGCCAGCTTCTGCAGCTCCATCCTGAAGCTGCCAGCGTGAACTTGGTCTCAGAGCATCCTGATGGCCAGGAGAGTAACACGACTGCCACGTGTCCCTCCTGGTGCCAGCACACCCCAGTCAACATCCTCAGAGAGGACCTGAAGCCTTGGCTCTCAGACGTGGCTTCTAAACTTCCCTAGAGCAGCATGGCGGCCTGCAGTGCCCTGGGGTCTGGGCCTCTGTGGTGTTGCCGCATTCCAGGGTTCTGGAATTTGGCTGCCCAGGGACCACTGGCATCAGCTTGGCATCAGCAGCACCTCCTGGTCTTCAGGCTGGAGCAGGCTCATGGCTATGACAGGCACCCTCAGGCTCCATGTCTTGGTTCTGCAGCTCCAGGTCCCACCCCAGCTCTGCAGGTGGGCAACCGCTCACCCTCCACGTGAGCCTGACTGTGGACAGCGGCAACACGCAGGAGAGCATCCTGGTGAGCTGGTGGTGGGGTTATCCTCTTGGTGCCCTTGGTTGTCAAGGCAACAAACACAAACTGAATGCCATGCACCAGCCCCACCCTCCTAGAGTTGGCCTTCTAGTGGGTCAGGAAGGATGGATGGGAACAAAGAAAACAGAGTCAGTGCTATGCTCTGACTTGCAAGGAGGAGGGATCAGGGTGCCCAGCCCCCATTTGGGAGTGGGCCTGTGGGTTGGGGGCTGGCAGAAAGGTACCCAAGACTGAGGAGCAGGTCTTTGGGGCGGTGAGGTGTTGAAGGTATCTAGGGTGCAGGTTGCGCTGTACGAACCTTGACTTTCTTGCAGAGTTGGATGGGCCCTGGAGATGGGAGCAGAGGAGGCAGCCAAGACTTCTGGCATCACCGCAGGAGATAGGCTGCTGGGAGGGAGGGAGGCTCGTTAGGGGGCTGCTGCTGCAACCACTAGAGGCTATAGTGGGCTGGTGGCCATGAAGGAGGCCAGCAGGGTCCCAGTCTGATGGCACTTGAACAGAGGACCGAGAGGGTCTGCTCACAGAATGTGTATGGTTGTGGAATGTGGACACTTGTCCTCCAGGAGCCCAGCTACAGATGGGCCATGTTAAACCCCACCAAAGCTGGGCCAGATGACCCACTGCACCCCAGGCTCCACTAAGCCTTTGGAGGCCTGGAGCTCTCGTGGGTGTCACCGAGCACTCACCTGCTTGACCCT
Organism: Marmota marmota marmota; assembly: GCF_001458135.2. NCBI lineage: Eukaryota > Metazoa > Chordata > Mammalia > Rodentia > Sciuridae > Marmota > Marmota marmota. The sequence goes on from NW_026000172.1 coordinate 595,976, forward strand.
GTGTCTGTGTCCCCCTATGCTGTGTCGCCTAGTGTTGTGTACTGTAGCTGTTCAGCCTGTGCCAGCCATAAGCGCAGCCTGCAGCCCAGCACTGGCCTGGCACGTAGGAGGCACTGGGCGTCCAGCCTTCCCCTCCTCTCTTGGTGGTTGGGACTAGAGTGGGTCTGTCCCTGGGTGACTGGTCCTCTTACTTCTGTGGCTCCCCATGGAGCAAAGGGAGGTGCAGGCTGGTGAAGGAAAATGGGGCTGGGGTATTTAGGAAGATCACTGCTCATTACATGAACGTCACCCTCAGGAAACAGGAGGATATGAGGCCCCCCAAACCAAACTGTATCCCCTGTGCTTAGAGCCAAGGTGGTTCCTGATGGTGCCTGGCCAATGGACTCTGGGCCACCACTTGAGCTCATATCCAGGCCCTGATGCCCTGTTCACAACCCTGATCCAGGAGACCAGCCAAGAGAAGGCTTCTGCCATCATCCAAGGCCATGGACTGGCACAACCTGGACAAGGATGAGCTGGGGGACCATGAGCTACTGCATACTGTCTCGGGGGTCACAGGAGAGAATTAGAGTCAGTGGGAGAATTAGGCAGTGGGGAGAGGTGACAGAGGATTGGGGTAAGCACCACTCCCAGTCCCAGATCCAAGGACCATGGCCCAGGAAAATACATCAAGGGTGGAGTGGGGCCTGTGCAGAAGGCAGCCTCCCTGAGCAGCCCTAGAGGTCCCCTCATTGCCCAGCAGCTGCTGGACCTCCCCACCATGTGTCCTCTAAACCTGGACAAGCTGTGCAAAGCAACATCAGAGGGAAGCAAAGAGAAAAGGGATTTTCAAGGGGCAGGATGGCCCTGTGGCTCTCTGGAAGGGGTGATTACTGCCCCAGATGGGAAACTCGCACATCAGATGGAATCAGCCCTACTATGGGCCAAAGCACCCCACAGAACACCTGTGCAGGCATGAAGCCCTCCCTAGAGGGAGCCCAGTCAGCATTGTGGGAACAGGGGGACACAACCAAGAACAAGTGAGTGGGGAGGAAGGGACCAGGAAGAAGATACAGTCCCCCAGGGCAAGCCACAGTGGCACACTTCCTCCAGCCACGCTCCCCCACCTTCCTCCAGCTCCCACCCCCACCCCCCACCCCCGTAGTCCTTTCAGCTGTCAGTGGATTAGTCCACTAACGTGGTCAGAGCCCTCAGATCCTATCAGTTCCCACAATCCCCTTGTGAACATTGCTGTTCTGGGAAGCAAGCCTTCAACACATGACACTCTAGGGGACATTTCAGATCCAAACCACAACCAGCTCCAGGTCAAGATGGGACACTCAGAGTCCAAGGAGCTTGTTAAGAAGAGGCCTTAGGTGTGCTCAGGGCCTCGGCAGTCTGTCTTCAGGCAAGAGTCAAGGGGACAGGGAACCCTGGTGGGCTTGGAGCTGATTTGGATGGATCTCAAGTCTGTGGCTCAAGCCTGTCCTTGAGGAGGCTCTCGGGTGGGGGTGGGGTGTCCTGCAGTGTCCCCCTTGAGTTCCACTGACCACCTCTTGCTGAAGCCCTACCAAGTGGAAGATCCATGAAAATGCCAACGTGTTCTGCAGCGTGAACTCTCGTGACAATTATGATTTTGCCTGAAGAAGTCGACCTTCATCTGGGAGGCAAAGGTCAAGCATAGAGCCAGTTCAACCCTCCCTCATGTGAAGCAGAGATAGCTCAAGACTGCCAAGAGCATCGTCTGAGGATATCGCCCTGGGGTCTGGCTGGCCAGTGGTGAAGCACTTTCAGACTAGAGTGTCCAGATCAAGCAGGACTCCCCCCATTTTAAATATGTCTGTATGTATGTATGTGTGTGTGTGTGTGTATATATATATATATATATATATATATATATATATATATATTCATAT
>NW_026000172.1:597888-610127 GCF_001458135.2 Marmota marmota marmota
ATATGTATGTATGTGTGTGTGTGTGTGTATATATATATATATATATATATATATATATATATATATATATATTCATTTGTGGAGGGGCACAATAAATTTATTTATTTTTATGTGGTGCTGAGGATCAAACCCAAGGCCTCACACGTGCTAGATAGGTGCAGTACCACTGAGCCACAGCGCCAGCCCAAGCAGGCCCCTCTGACCACCTGCCAGCCCAAGCCAGCCTAGACTTCAGGATTTACCCCAAACCTCCCCTGCTTCCAGGACTGACACGTGCCCAGGACGGACCTAGGCCCCATGGGGCACTCACTGCCTATTTGCCTTCTGCCCTCTGCAATTGGAAGACCAGCTGTCTGTAGTCAAGGAGGACTGGGAATGGGCAAGACACCCTGCCTCCCCCTGGACACTGCCCTCTGCACACTCCCAGGAAATGGTTGCTGCCCTGGGATGATTTTCCCAGGTACATTTCACTACCCATGGACACCCAGGACACCTCTCATCCAGCAGCTCTGACCCCTGTGGTTTTCTCCTAGTGACCTCAGACACTGGCCTAGACCCTCACAGTGATCCTGATCCCAACTCCCACCACTCTAGTCTTTCTCAACTGCACCAAAGAGTCCTTCTTCAAGGCCCACTGAGAGCAAGGACAACTTGCTCACCACATGTCAAGCCCTCCCTGGGAGCAGACAGAGAGGCCCCGTTAGGGATCTCACTCCTCATCTAGCTTTGAGGACAGCCCCATTGGTATCCAATCTCATGCCATGGAAACTGCCACTCACCACTGCATCCTGGGCCTCCTAAGACCATGGGAGACAGGGAGAGAGGGGTCCTCAGGGGAGGGATTTGGGAGGTTGGATGAGCAACAGACTGCATGAAAATCAAAAAGAAATTGCTCACTGATTGCAGTAGGGCAATATTCTTTGCAAATAGAAAGTGCTAGACTTGAAAACCATATCAAAGTCCTGTTTCTACCAGAGCCTGGTCACTGTGGTTTGGTTGGTTTCCTGTGTTAATGGAAATGAGATAGAGAATTTGACGCTCAGGTGATAGGAAGTGAGCCAACATGAGAAAGAGTCACGGCATGCTCCGCAGAGTCAGATTAAGTGGGGGAGCAGAAACAGCTTAAAAAGTCTCTGTCTGGACTTTCCAAGTAGGAGACTAGAAGTCCCTGCAGATTAATTTTGTTCTTTCTTGTGGATTTTTAATTGTATTTGTTTCTTATTCTTAATGCACTTTCTTTTTGAGTACCCAAGACCCAATAGTTAAAGGCGGCTGTACTTTCCCTGGATTGGTGAGTGTCCAGGCCACGAGTCCACAGGGCACAGGAATGAGGCTGTCACACAGATTGATGGAAGCTCTGGGTGATGATGGGAGTCATGGCTGCCACCTCAAAAGGGAAAAGGGTGCTTTCCTCTGAAGCAGGAGTCTGAACTCTGTGATAAGGAGTAGGGCTGATGGGTTGGAACAGGGATGGATCAGGGCTGGGTGGGAAGGAGTGGTTCTGCAACATCCTGCCATGAGCACAGATGTCCCAGAGGATGGGCTGATGTGTCCCACCACCTCCCCAGCTCATGGACAGAGGCTCTAGGAACAAGCAGTGCCACACCAGCTGGTTGGGTCTGCAGGCTGCGTTGCCGAGAGAGCTGGTGATCAGCCCCGGAGAGTCACCCTCCTGTCCCCAGTCACAATAAAAAGCCTCTTTGGGGGGCACATTATGCTCTGAAATGACAGTACTCCTCCAAGGAGGGGACAGAACTCTGCATACAGAGTCCCCTAATGAGTCTGGCCAGTCTGAGTCAGAGCTGATAGCAAGCAAACAGCGTGACGTTTGTGTCGCACACACACCCTCATAGCTAAGAGTCAGAGGAATCCTCTCCATCTTAAAGACCTCTGCAGGGAGAAAGCAGAATCTCTTGTGGAGGCCTCTGCATTCACTGCTCAATGGGAACTGATTGCTCTGGTCTTCCCAAACTTTGTGTTTTTCCAGAGTTGTAATTTGATGTATTTTGCCAATTCGCTGGATTCTCTCAGGATGCCTCTTTTCTCCTCCCTCATCCTTGTTCCCACCTTCCCTCCTTCATCCTTTCTCTACTCATTTCATCTTCTTTCTCCCCCAACATTCCTTTTTCCTTTTTCTTTATTTTCCTCACTTTTATCCCTCTTCCATTCAATTTAGTGTACTGTCATTGATGCGTAATAGGGTATTCTACCCTGTTGTTAGGGCTTGGATGTGGTGTCCCCAAGAGCTGTGTGAGACCTTGCAGGAATGGTCAAAGGTGAAATGATTAGGTTATGAGAGGAATGACCTGATGAGAGAATTAATCCAGTGGTGCAGTTTCCTGTGTTGATGGAAATGAGATAGGGAATTTGACGCCCAGGTCCACTGCCTGCCTGCTGCCTGGACTAACTTGGTAGGAACTACAGGCAGGTAGGCTGAGGCTGAAAGAAGGGGTTGGCTGGGGGAGGCTTTGGGGATTTATATTTATATTCTCTCTCTCTCTCTCGTCCACCTGGGCACAGGAGTGAGGCTGTCACATAGATAGATAGATAGATAGATAGATAGATAGATAGATAATCACTATCCCTATCCCTGTCCTTGCCTCCCTCCATCTCTCCCCCTTCCTGGTGGCCATGACCTGAGCCGGTTTCCTCTTGATGTCCTTCCACCCTATTGCTCTCCCTCACCTCTGGCCCAGAGCCATAGGGTTGGCCAACTGTGGACAGAGCTCTGAAGCAGGGAGCCAAGATAAACATATTCTCCTCTGATTGGTACTTCTCAGGTATATTGGTCACAGCAAAGCAAAAATTGGCCAAGACAGAAACGGGTACCAGGAGTGGAGCCATTGCTGTGACTAACCTGCCCAGGGGGTTCAGACACCTTTGGACAGGGCTTGAAGGGGGAGGAATTTTGAAAAGTTTAGAGATGCGAGCTGGAAAGCTTCAGAACTCTGTGAGCAGAGCTTAGTGGGTAACTCCAGTGGGAGCTCAGAAGACCAGATGCCAACAGGATTGTAGAGAGTGGAGACTGCATTCATGAGGTGTCAGAGGAGGAGGCCTCTATTGGAAATTGGACTAGCGACTGTTTGTATTGTATTCTCACAAAGAAATTGTCTACATTTGGCCCATGTCCTGAGACTTTTAATGAGGCTGAATTTAAAGGTGATATACTAATGAATCTGGTGGGTAAAGTTTCAAGGTAGCCCAGCATTCTGGTGATGTCACAGATATTGCTGGAGACTTTGCACCAAGATTAGTGTGAGCATCAGCAGAAAGCAGAGCAGGAAGATTTGAAAATCTTACAGTACAGCCAAAAACATGGAAGAAAAACTGGGGCTAAGAAAGGTGTGACTGTTGAAGAGCCCATGCACTAAAGAGTGCAGAGCCCGGTGAAGACACCATAGGAAAGAAGGCTTGAGGCATCTCAGGAATTGTGGGAGGCAACACCTATCTCAAGCTCAAGGGTGTAAAGAAAAACTTTCTTTAAGAATAAGTTGGGGGCTGGGGATGTGGCTCAAGCGGTAGCGCGCTCGCCTGGCATGCGTGAGGCCCGGGTTCGATCCTCAGCACCACATACAAACAAAGATGTTGTGTCCGCCAAGAACTAACTAAATAAATAAATATTAAAAATTCAAAAAAAAAAAAAAAGAATAAGTTGGGGGGGCACCCTGCTTTCACCAAGCTCAGCCACACAGACACTCATAGGCTGCTACAGTCATGATCCCAGGAGGCCTGGCTATTACACAGGAGGCTGGCAGCCCTTGGCATCAGCCACATGCACTGGTTATGCAGGATAAGAGGGTAGGGGGGTCATTGAGGCTTCCACTGAGATTTCAAAAGAAGGCCTGGAGGCCAGGCAAAGTACAGGAAGGTGCAGTCCCTGAAGGCTTCCCCTGAGAAGGTGGTGCATGAAGCTGTGAAAAGAAAGCCCAAAACGAAAGAGGTGAAAGGTCTATATAATGAAAACTGCAGAACCCTAAAGAGAGAAATCAGAGAAGACCTCAGAAGATGAAAAGATCTACCTTGCTCATGGATAGGTAGAATTAATATTATCAAAATGACCACACTTCCAAAAGCACTATACAGATTTAATGCAATTCCGATCAAAATTCCAATGACATTCCTCATAGAAATAGAAAAAGCAGTCATGAAATTCATCTGGAAAAATCAGAGACCCAGAATGGCTAAAGCAATCCTTAGCAAGAAGAGTGAAACAGGTGGTATCACTATACCAGAACTCAAACTATACTACAGAGCAAAGTAACAAAAACAGCATGGTATTGGCACCAAAACAGACTGGTAGACCAATGGTACAGAATAGAGGACACAGAGACTAACCCAAAAAATTACAATTATCTTATATTAGACAAAGGTACCAAGAACATGCATTGGAGAAAAGATAGCCTCTTCAACAAATGGCGCTGGGTAAACTGGAAATCCATATGCAAAAAAATGAAATTAAACCCCTATCTCTCACTGTGCATAAAACTCAACTCAAAATGGATCAAGGACCTAGGAATTAAACCAGAGACCCTGCATCTAATAAGAGAAAAGTAGGCCCTAATCTCCATCATGTGGGATTAGGCCCCAACTTCCTTAATAAGACTCCTGAGCCACAAGAATTAAAATCAAGAATCAATAAATGGGATGGACTCAAGCTAAAAAGTTTCTTCTCAGCAAAACAATCTGTGAGGTGAACAGAGAGCCTACATCTTGGGAGCAAATCTTTACCCTTCTCACATCACATAGAGCACTAATCTCTAGGGTATATAAAGAACTCAAAAAGCTAAACACCAAAAAAACAAATAACCCAATGGGTCAAGGACTTAGAACAGACACTTCTCAGAAGATGATGTACAATCAGTCAACAAACACATGAAAAAATGTTCATCATCACTAGCAATTAGAGAAATGCAAATCAAAACCACTCTAAGATATCATCTCACTCCAGTCAGAATGGCAGCTATTATGAAGACAAACAACAGTAAGTGTTGGCGAGGATGTGGGGAAAAAGGTACACTCATACACTGCTGGTGGGACTGCAAATTGGTGCAGCCAATATGGAAAGCAGTATGGAGATTTCTTAGAAAATTGAGAATGGAACCACCATTTGACCCAGCTATCCCTCTCCTTGGTCTATACCCAAAGAACTTAAAAACGCATACTACAGGGACACAGCCATATCAATGTTTATTGCTGAGAGCCACAAACAAATCAAGATGGTGCCTGGCAGTATGCTAGGAGGAGTGGTTTGAGAAGTAATGCCAGAGAGCCATTAAGATGATGTTAATTAAGTTAAGCTGTGTGTAATTATTAAGATGCGGTAACGCCAGGGAGCCTTTAAGATACAGATTTCTTATTGACTAATTGCTGTATCTAGATGATAATTGAGTTAAGCTGTGTATAATTGTTAAGATGATGAGGATTGCTATATCTGGATGATGTTAATTGAAACAAGCTGTGTATAATCAGTTAAATGTATATATACCTCTACTGTCCGTAATAAAGAGGCTCCTGCCGTATCAACCTTCACAAGTTGCTTGTCACTCTCTCTCTCACACACACACACACACACACACACCCGGTTATTTTGCCCAGCCAGCCTGGCTGTGGCAGTTTATAGCAGCACAATTCACAATAGCTAAACTGTGGAGCCAAACTAGGTGCCCTTCAGTGGATGTATGGATACAAAATGTGGCATATATATATATATATATATATATTCCATTGTATGTATGTATATGTAATATATATAATATATATATATTTATATATATACTATATATATATATACATACATACAATGGAATATTACTCAGTGATAAAAGAGAATAAAATCATGGCATTTGCAGGTAAATGAATGGAGTTAGAGAAGATAATGCTAAGTGAAGTTAGCCAATCCCCAAAAAACAAATGTCAAATGTTTTCTTTGATATAAGGAGGCTGATTCATAGTGGGATAGGGAGAGGGAGCACAGGAGGAGTAGACAAACTCTAGATAGGGCAGAGGGGTGGGAGGAGAAGGGAGGGAACATGGGGTAATTAATGGTGGTGGAAAGTGATGAGGACACGAATTGGTGTGAATATACTATGTATACAACCAGAGATATGAAAAGTTGAGCTCTACGTGTAATAAGAATGGTAATGCATTCTGCTGTCATATATAAATAAAACAAGAAGAAAGAAAGCCAGAGTTGCAGCAGAGACCCCCCCCCCAAGATTTATGAGATGCCAGTAAAGTTGATCATCTGCTGAAGAAAGCTGCAAAATTAAGGCAAAAACCAGGCAAGAGAGAGGCCATGTGGCTTCAGCCAGTCAGGTCACAGGCCAGAGCCCCACAGACCCCTTAAAGAGAACATCCCAATGCATATGCCCAGGGGCCAGTCACAGAGCTACAGAACTTGGTTTCCCAGCTGGACTTTGGTCTTCCTTTGGTCCTTCTCCTTCTTCCTATGCTCCTATTTCTCCCTTGAAGGAGAAGTAAAAATGTTTACTCTGTGCTATTGTTTATTAAATATATGCAATTTGCTCTTGATATTTACAGGGCAAGAGCTTAGAATTTACCTTGAGACTCAGAAGAAATTTGGACTTGGACTTTGGGTAATCCTGGAACTGTTAAGACTCTTGGAAATTAACTAAAATTTTTTTGCTTTGTTAGATGGGCATGAGCTTTGGGGGGCAGGAGCAGAATGTTATGGGTTGGATATGTAGTGTCCCCAAAACTCATACCTGAGATAATGCAAGAACGTTCAGAAGTGAAATGGCACTCACCTGTAATCCCAATAGTTTGGGAGGCTGAGGCAGAGGATCATGAGTTCAAGGGCAGCCTCAGCAAAATCGAGGTGCTAAGCAACTCAGTGAGACCCTGTCTCTAAATAAAATACAAAATAGGCCTGAGGATGTGGCTCAGTGGCTGACTGCCCCAGAGTTCAAGCCCCAATACCCACCCACCCACCCCCCAAAAAACCCAAAATTAGATTATCAAAGCTGTAACCTAATCATTGGATTAATCCACTTGAATAGCTTAACTGGGTGTTAACTCTAGACAGGCAGACTATGGCTGGAGAAAGTAGCGTTGTGCCTTTGGGGTTTATATTTTGTCCCTGGTGAGTAGAACCTCTGCTTTCTGGTTGCCATGTTCCCACCTGATTTCCTCTGCTACACTCTTCCACCACAATGTTCTGCTCACTTCACGCCCAGTGCAACGGAGTCAGCCAACCACGGCCTGAACCTCTGAATTAGTTAGCCAAAATAAACTTTTCCTCCTCTAGTTGTTCTTGTCAGGTATTTTGGTCACAGTAATGAAAACCTGACTAAAACACCTATGTTATTTCTCAACCACTTTCCTTTTTGGATAATAGAGCTGTAGAGATCATTAGCAATAACTTTTTTAGTATACATTGAGACATAGTTTGCTCCTAAATTACCGTGGTTACTAGTTCTTACTCCCTCTTCTCAACGTGATACTTTGCTTTTGCTGATCCTGTATTGAAGCTAAGATACATCTCCAGCCCTGGGTTTGTTATAAAAACAAATAACAAATAACTAAAGGCCTTCACATATCCCCTTGTTTGGGGATCAGCACCATGAAGCAGCTCCGTGCTTTTAAGAGGCTGCTCTGGTGACACAGGACCAGGCCTGGCAATCTCCAGACCTGGGAACAAATCCCAGAGCAGGCCCAGTCCTCCGCCTGAGGTTGGCCCAGCTCACCTGGGAGCCTTGCTCCTGCCCCGTGAGTGCCAGCTGGCTGTCAATGAGCAGACATGTCCGTGACGGCTCCTGGCAGCCTCACTTCAGGTAGTGCCAGCCCCTGTCCAGGCAGGAGGGGTCTGGGGAACACACTCCCATGCCCCTACCCTGAGGAACTCCCTCTGCCCTCCCAGCTTTAGTGGCAGCAGAGCCTCGTCAGGTGAGGGACGTCCCTTCTGAGTGGTCTTGAGCCTGAGTAGGGAACATGCAGGGCCAGGCCCCTCTCATCTCAGCAATGCCTGCCCTTCTGCCCTCCTGCCATCTGGGCTAAGGGGTTGCAGAACTTGGCTCAAGAAGCTTGGAAGGGCTGTGGCCTGTGCAGGGCAGCCTTCCTGGCATCTGCAGCTGCCTTTGACTCACTCATAATGGCAAAGGTAAGGGGACAACAATGCCACCTGCTTCAGACAGAAAGGGTCTGAGATGGACAGCACCAGAGCTAACACTTATAGGTCCTTAGTTCAATCAGGAAAGGTAGATGGGCTGGGTGCGGTAGCACGGGCCAGTCATCCCAGTGACTCTGGAGGCTGAAGCATAAGGATCTCAAGTTTGAGGCCAGCCTCAGAAACTTAGCAAGGCCCTAAACAACTTAGGGAGACCCTGACTCCAGGGCTGGGAATGTAGCTCAGTGGTTAAGCTCCCCTGGGTTCAATTCATCCCCAGGACCACACACACACAAAGATAAGTAGATTATAGGGATTATTTAATCTCACTTTTCAATTCACCTGGCATCATCTTGTTTTTGAACGAATGCAGGTGAGGCCCACGAGGACAAGGATCCAGTCCCAGCTCACGGATTGCTATCCCAGGTGGGCAGGTGCAGCTTTTCCATCAGAATGAGGGCTTCACAGTACGGCAGCAAACAAGGATGATGTTCAGGGAGTGGCCACGTGGGGGCAGTGGAGTCCCACGAAACAAAAAGCATCTCTCAGCATAGCCCAGCTTTGAAAGGCCCTTCAGGTCGACTTCACCATCTATTCTATGGATTTCGCAGGCGGCCATGAGAACTAGGTAAAAGCCTCTCTGGGGCCAGGGGTCTGGTTCTGACGCCACCTCTCTCATTCTCTGGCTGTGAGATCTGAGGGAAGTGCGCACCACTCCTGCTTTCTCCCTGACCTCTCCTCTCCTCTGTGAAGGGACTCATCCAGGAGTGGGCCAGGGTCCTAAGTGGCCAAGGCTGTGACAGCACCTAACTGCAGAGCCAGGGGTGGGATGATCCCAGTGAGCCAGGCTGAGGAGCAGCTCGCAGGCCAGGAGGAACATGTATAAATGCCTATTAAGCATATGAAGGTTGATACATGTTCCTTGGTGAGATGTCTGTTTTGTCCACATATGAAGAGTGTCATTCTTGATTCTCGTCTTATGACTGAGTTGATTTTTTCTTTTAAGTACTAGGCATTGAACCCAGGGATGCTCTACCACTGAGCCACATCCCCAGCCTTTTTATTTTTTATTTTGGGACAGAGTCTCACTAAGTTGTAGAGGCTGGCTTTGAACTTGTGATCCTCCTGCCTCAGCCTGTGAAGTCCATAGGACTACAGGCGGGTCCATTGTACCCGGCTTGAATTTTTTATATATATTCTGGATATGGGTCCTCATCACATATGTGATGCCCAAGCAATTTTCCCTTGAAAAACCAGCCTCTACCTCAGAGCAAAGCCTGTCCAAGGAAGGGACATGACCTTTGTCTTTGGAAAAACCCACAGAGCACTCCTAGGCACATTCCCACCCTGCTAAGTTGTTTATCTACAAATAATAGGACAGATCTGCTGTGCCAGGTGTCCCTGACTCAGTCAGGCTAGGTGGGGATCCATAGCAGCCCCCTAGCAGCCACCAATCAGCATGAGACAGGGAAATACCTGGGATGCCAGATGACCCTCCCAGTAGTTTATGGTGGTTGATAACATGTTGGGAAACCATGTAGTTTAGCACGTACACCCCTCTTGGCTTAAACCAATCAGTTCAAATGAATACCCCTTTTGTACTGACCAATCACCCCTACCCAACTTGTTCCCGCCAGTGAACGTGCTAATCATGTTTTAGAGTTGTTATTTGATTTTCCTGCGGTGTGTGATGATTTGCTAAAAGAGGCTATGATGTATGTGAAGTCCCTGCCCTCTCCAAAGAATGTATAAAAATGCTGCAAACCCTGGGCTCGAGGCCTCTCAGCGTCACCAGTTGCTGTGTGTGTGCGCAGAGGACCAAGCTAGCTCGAAATAAACACCTCTTTGCTGCTTACATCGATCTTGGGTGTCTGGTGGTCTTTGGGGGTCCCGAATTCAAGCATAACACCCTGTCTCTCTCTCTCTCTCTGAGTGTGTGTGTGTGTGTGTGTGTGTGCATGCACATGCTGCAGATTGAGCCCAAGGCCTTGGTCGTGTGAGGCAAGCGCTCTGCCAACTGAGCTACATCCCCATCCCAATTTGTCCCTTTCTGTGGATTCTCTCTCCATTTTCTTAATAGTATCTTTCACGGTTTGGTGTGTAATTTTGATGAAGTTTAGGGTTTTTTAAAGAAAATTCTTTTGGTATCCCATCAAAGAATTCTTGCCTAATCCCAGGCCATGAAAAGATTATCTCCTAAATTTTCTTCTAAAAGTTTTATAGTTTGACTTTATAAATTTATAACTATAATCAATTTGCATTACCACTAAATTCTATTACATCACTCAGAACTATGCAATTGTATTTTTATTGCATTTATGCTGAGAGCCACCAAATGCCACAGTCTGGCTGGGCACAAAATAACCGAGCCGCCAGGAGGCACTTGTAGGTTCAAAACAGGAACTCCTTTATTGCCCGAACTCTCGGGAACGCCACCCATGCAGCCCTTCCAGGAACACCACCAACCGGAAATCCCTCCTCCCGCCCTTCCCCAACCAACAGAACTCCAAAGTAGCCCAAGAACTCCAAAGTAGCGCCCCCCCCAAGGCGGACAGCAGGGGTCTAATATACAATTGAATACACAGTTTAACATAACCATCATCATCTCAATGGCTCCCTGGTGTCAGCTCTCAACCACTCCTTCTGGCAAAAATGCCATGCGTCATTCCAACTTGGCTGTGGCTCTCAGCACATTTAAATTCACTCAACAGGTCTATGCAGTGGCCATGCCTGGCCATGCCTGTAATCCCAGTGGCTCAGGAGGCTGAGGAAGGAGGCTGAGAAGAGTTGGCCTCAGCAACTTAGGGAGGCCCTAAGCAACTTAGCAAGACCCTGTCTCAAAATGAAAAATGGAAAGGACTAGGGATGTGGCTCGGTGGTTAAGCACCTCTGGGCTCAATCCCTGGTACCAAATCCCCAGGACCTTACCCAGGCGTGGCCAGTGCTCTGCCTCTGAGCTGTACCTGGCTTCCTTCCAATTCTCTTGGGTAGTCTGCTGAAACAATTACATTGTCTACAAATAGAGATAACTTTATCTCTTTCTTTTCAATTACTATGTTTCTTGTCTAGTATGGTTTCTCTTGCATAATTTGTGTTGGCTAATACTTCCAAAATGATGTCAATCGTAACGGGGATGGTATCATTATTCCTGACCTTATACATTAAGCACGATGCTAACTGGTGGACAGACATAGTGGTGCACCTTTCATCCAGCTACCCAGGAGGCTGAGGCAGGAGGACCACCAAGAGACCAAAGTCTCTTAGTGAGACTGTGTGTCAAAATGAAATTTAAAAATAGGGCTGGGGGTGTAGCTTGGTGATAGAGTGCTTGCCAAGCATGCAGAAGGCCCTAGGTCTCATCCCCAATGTTACAAAAAATGAAAAAAAATTATGCTTTCTCTTGGGGAATTTTATATGCATAAAATCAGTTTGGATTATGTCAAGTTCCTTTTTTAACATTATCTTGGTGAGTTCCCCAGAAAACATACAAAGGATCCTGTGCGGAATCAAAAGTAGGGATGGGAAGAATCAAACCCGGAAAGGTGTTTGTAGGGGATGTGTAGGGAGGGTGTGTATAGGTGCTTGTGTATGTATATGTGTGTGTGTGTAGGGAGTGTGCAGGGTATGTGTGTATGTAGGCTGTGTGTAAGGTGTGTGTGTGTGTGTGTAGGGTGTACTATAGGCTGGGTGTAGGTGTGTGCAGGCTGTCTGTAGGCTGGGTGTGTGTGGGTGTGTGCAGGCTGTAGGTTGTGGGTGTAGGTGTGTGCAAGCTGTCTATAGGGTGTGGGTGTGGATGTGTGCAGGATGTTTGTAGGGTGTGTGTGTAGGTATGTGTGTAGGCTGTGTGTGGGTATAGATGTGTGCAAGCTGTCTATAGTGTGTGGGTGTAGGTGTGTGCAGGCTGTCTGTAGGGTATGTGTAGGTATGTGTGTAGGCTGTGTGTGTGTAGGTGTGTGCAAGCTATCTATAAGGTGTGGGTGTAGGTGTATGCAGGCTGTCTGTAGGGTATGTGTGTAGATGTGTGTGTAGGCTGTGTGTGGGTATAGGTGTGTTCAAGCTGTCTATAGGGTGTGGGTGTAGGTGTGTGCAGGCTATTTGTAGGGTATGTGTGTAG
>NW_026000172.1:612426-620523 GCF_001458135.2 Marmota marmota marmota
GGAGTATGCAGGCTGTGTGTGGGTGTGGGTGTGTGCAAGCTGTCTGTAGGGTGTGGGTGTAGGGTGTGTGTGCAGGCTATAGGTTGTGGGTGTAGGTGTGTGCAAGCTGTCTGTAGGGTATGAGTGTAAGTGTGTGCAGGCTGTAGGTTGTGGGTGTAGGTATGTGCAAGCTGTCTGGTGGGTGTGGATGAGTGCAGGCTATCGGTAGGGTGTGGGTGTAGGGTGTGGGTGCAGGCTGTGTGCAGGGGTATGTGGGGGTGCAGGCTGTGTGCAGGGGTGTGGGGTGCAGGGTGGGTCCCGTCTCCAACACTGGCGAGCACTGGATGAAAGGACGGTGCTGGAAGCCACCTCCCCTTCACTCTTAGGAGGAGAAAGTGAAGCCTGTCCATCTGTGCGAGAGCAGTGATCTGGATGGTGAGGAGTCACAAAGCCATGGGAAGCAGGGAGGGATACGGTGTCCTTGGAGGGAACAGTGGGCAGCAGGACGTGGGGTAAGCTGTCCTCTCTGCAGGCCACACTCAGACTCCTGTCCCACGGCTTCCTGGCTAGGACCAAAGGGCGTCCTGGGGCCACTCTCCTGCCTCTGGAGGAAACCAGCACCTGAGACCCCACACGGGTTGGTCCAGGGGAACCTGTGGCCCCAGAGCCCAGAGACTTGCAGTCACCCCCCCTCCACATGCAGAGCAGCCCCAGACAAGGGTACGGCACTACCTCGTTTGTAAAATCCAAAGAATGCCTACAAATCACTCATTGGGATGATGTGTGCAATTCTGCAGACGGGAAAGCACTAACTCATAGCTAAGTAGGCCAGGGACTCTGGCTTGATCCTTAACCCACCTGTGAAATGATTTAATTCCATTTTAGTAAAAAAGACAAAATGACATGAGAGATTCTCTATGGCCGTGGCAGACCCGTCGTGACCAGGCATGCAGCGATATGAAAAGACGTTGAGGTGGACACTTGGCTCTGTGTTAAAGTGGGGTTAAGTGTGGGGAATTGGGGGCTACCTAAAGGCAGTACTTTTCCTCCAGAAATCATTACCCCCAAAAAAATGTAATTAGAGAAAAACTATCTACAGGTAACCAGTGCTCTGTGAAGGAGGGCAAAACAAAAAAAGGACGTGACCTTGACCTTGCAGTCCGAGCCAGGGACAAAGCAAATCCCCACCCTGCAGATGGTGGCTTCTGCTCCTGGTGTGGGCACCAGAACAACCCCAGGGTGGCTGCCAGAAATCACCAGATTAGAACAGGAAGCATCCCCTGTGCTCACCTGTGCCCCCAACAGTGCTGAAACATGACCCAACCCACAAAGAGAAATGTAAGTATCTGCGGTGTCTGCTGCAGCCCACTTACCAGCATGCTCTAAATAAGCAGCTCAGGAGGGGACCTGGGACAGTTCACAGGCTGACATTCCATGGGGTGCATGCTGTCAGACTTCCCTGCCACACTGATGTACTGCTGAGGTGTCACTAGGAGCAATAACGAAGGGCATTTGCAAAGGAGGGGAAAGGTGCCCACTTTCTCCACCAACTCTTCATCCTCCTGCCTCAGCCTCCCGAGTCACTGGGGTGACAGGTGTGTGCTGCCATGCCCAGCACACCTGCACCTCTCTAAGGCTTCTGTGACTCCCTCCTCCTACCTATTCACATGCTGTGCCACCTCCTGTCTCTGGAATTGCTGTCCATCTGTAGCCCCAGGAGGGGAGCCAGCTTTCCCTCACCTGTCCCTGCCTAGGAGTCCCCGGCCAGCACGCCTCTGCCTTCCCTTGGTTTCACCCAATGCTGGTGATCCTGGGAAACACTCCTCCAGGTGAGTGAAGCCAGCAGTCAAGGGGCCCAGAAGGTCAGAGGAGCCAAGGTCAGTGATATCCCAATTCAGTGGAGCCTGGATACTGAAGCCCAGCAGGTCACCAGGGGACATAGGGCAAGGGGCTTCATTTTTTGTTGTTGTTTTGGTACCAGGGATTGAACCCAGGGGTGCTTAAAGACTGAGCCACATCCTATCCTCAGCCCTCTTTTTTTTTTTGTATTTTATGTAGACACAACGTCTCACTAAGTTGCTTAGGCCTCACTGAGTGGCTGAGTCTGACTCTGAACTGGAGATACTCTTACCTCAGCCTCCCAAGCTGCTGGAATTACAGGTGTAGGTCACCACACTTGGCCGAGGGTGTTTCTTTTGAAGACAAAATAAACATTCCAGAGTAAGGTGATGCTCATGGTGGCCATGGTGGTGCACATCTGACATCCCAAGGACTGGGAAGGCAGAGGCAGGAGGATTGCAAATTATTATTATTATTTTATTATTATTATTATTATTATTATTATTATTATTATTATATTTTTGTTACCAGAGATGAACCCAGGGGTGCTTAAACCACTAAACCAAATCCCCAGCCCCTTTGAGTTTTTATTTTGAGACAGGATCTCATTAGGTTGATGAAACTGGCTTTGCACTTGCAATCCTCCTGCCTCAGTCTCCCAAACTGCTGGAATTATAGACATGTGCCACCATGCCTAGCCACTTTCATCTTTTGAGTGTTTTTTATTGGTTTGGTTAGTAAGTTGGGTTGGTTGGTTGGTTTGGGTATGGTATGGTGATGGAACCCAGGGTCTTGCACAGGCTAGGAAAACGCTCCATCACTGAGCCACACCCCAGCCCTTCTAAGCGTTTTTATTGTTACCACTTTACTTTGCTATCCTAATAAGATCTGTTAGTCAGCTTTCCAGTACTGTAACAAATACCTGAGATAATCAACTTATGAAGATGAAAGGTTTATTCAGTCCATCTGGTTTGCTTTGGGGCCTGAGGAGGAAGCACTGTTAGATGGATGAAGGTGACTTGGGAACAAAGCACCAAGCAGTCCGCATGAGTGAAAGAAACACCAATCAGGCACCAATCAGCTGGGTCTCCTGGCCAATCCTGGATCTCAGCCCCGACCAATCCCAGTAGGACAAGGGACTCTAAAAACCCCTTTTCCTGTCCCAAGCCCTTCCTTCCTGCCCTAAGTCCATAAAAATTCCAGTCCGGTCAGCCCCGGTACTTCTCCTCAGACCCTCTTCTTATTCTCCTGGTCTGAGGATTCCGCCCGGGAGTGGAATCTCAATAAAGCCTCGTTCAGTGGCCTTTTAAAATCTGCCTCCTTTTGGTCACTGCCGTTGCCCGACCTTACAAGCACAGCATGGGGAGAGCAGGGGGCAGAGAAAAGCCTCCCACCCGGTGAACGAGACATGGAAGACAAGAGACTGGGTCCCTCGGCCCCCTCCAAGTGCAGGTACGCGGCGCCTGAAGACCCCCAGCAGACCCACCTCTTAAAGTCTGGCCACCTTCCTCCCAGCAGTGCCAGGCTAGAGGCAGGGCCTTCAGCACCTGGACCTCGGGGACATTGCAGATCATGACAGCAAGGTCCTTAGGAGATTCCCCACGGGCTTCAGCTGAAGAAAGGGACGAAGCCCCTGGTCCTCTGTGGGCTGGGGGCAACTCAGTGACAGAGCACCTGCCTGGCAGGCACGAAGCCCTGGGTCAGTCCCCAGCATGAAGCAAGGGAAGAGGAAACAAGAGAGAAAGAGAGATGAAGAGGAGATACTGGCCTCCTCCAGGCTGAGAGAGCCAGAGCCTGGGCTGTGGAAGTGGCTAGGTGGCAAGTGCTTGCCCAGCAGGCACAGGCTCTGGGTGAGACCAACAGAAGAAAAAGAGAAGCCAAGGAAGCCAAGGTCGTGGTGAGGGGTGGTGGGTCGGGGTCAGGGGTCGGCAACCTGGGGTCTGCAGTGGGTCCAGACAGGAGAGGGGCCGAGGGGGCGGGCCAGGACAGGAGCACTTAGTTAAAGTCGACCCTTACTGAAGTCTCACCCATGCACCAAAAGCAGCAAGCCAAAGTGGGCAGCAGGGGATTTCCACGCCCTACATACCCATGTGGCCACTCCCAGAAGAAGATCTAGAGCACTAAGAACAACAGGGCACAGCAGCTCACACCTGTCATTCCAGCTGCTCAGGAGGCCCAGGCCGGAGGATGCAAGTTCAGGGCCAGCCTGGGCAGCCTAGCAAGACCCCACCTCAAAATAAAAATAAAGGTGTTGCTCAGTGGCAGAGTTGCTTGCCTCGCAGGCACATGGCCTGGGTTCTTCCCAGCACCGAAAGAAGAAAAAGTAAATCCAAACAAAGACCATCTCTGCTGCTGTTAGCCTTGGGAGTGCCCTTGTGGCTTTCTTATAGTTCAGGTGATCGAGCCCACAGGACAGGGAGCAGCTGCCACTGGAGACGTAGTCTGTGATTCAGAGTGCCCGGAGGAAGGGGCAGGCCAGTCTGCAGCCACTGGGGAAGCACCAGTCAGTCTGGGGAAGAGGACTGAGAAGAGCTGAGCAAGAGCTTGCTGTGGCCTCCAGGTCTCCGGATAGGCAGAGGAGGAGAAGCAAGACAAACTGGCTGAGCAGGTCTGACCTGGGCCAGCTGGAGCACTCCCAGTTGGCCCTAGGTGCAGGAGCTGTCCAGAGCCCTCTGGTACCTGGCCCTGGGGCGATTAGGGAAGGGAAAGCTGGCCAGAGCACCCCAGCTTTGGAGCCTAAAGCAGGAGGTGGTTGGGGGCTGTGGCCTGCACTGGTTGCTCTGCATGTGAAAGGCCCCCTCCGGGGAGTCTGCCTCTCGGAGAGCTAGCTGGCCTGGGGAGGGGCAGACTCTCCAGATGCACAAAGTACAGAAAATAACAAGCATGAATAACACACCTATTTTAGAATGAACCTGCCAGTCTACAAACCCCACACAGTCGGCCCTAGACTTTTGATCAGCCTTGCATTGAATCTGAGCATCACTTGGGAAGAATCAGTTTTCCAGGAAGTGGGGCTGCGCTCAGTGGTAGGTAGAGTGCCTGCCTGGCATGCTGCGGCCCTGGCTGCAACCCCAGCACCCAAGGAAAAGCTCTTCTAGTTGGTGAAAACCAAATACCCACCTTCCCTCTCCATTGAAGACTCTTTAATTTCTGAGTGAGATTATTCTTTTTAAATATAGGTGAATTCAGTATGATAATATTTTATTCTGAATATTTTCACATATGGTAATAAAGTTTAACTTACTACTTGCTTATAATATATTTTTGACAAGATTATGTTGATGGGCCTGGAGGTATAGTTCAGAGGTAGATGGAGTACTTACCATGCATGCTCCAGGTCCCGGGATTGACCCCCAGCACAAAAAAAAAAAAGAAAACCCAGATTATGCTAACCTCACAAAATGAGTGGATTATTATCCTGACCATTTCTATTCTCTGGAAGTGTTTACATAAATGTGTGTATTGTACCACTACTGTCACAAAGCACAACAAATCATTTAGCTTAGAGCAAGAGAAATTATTGGCCAGGTGCCATGGTGTATGCCTGTAATCCCAGCAGTTTGGAGGCTGAAGCAGGAGGATGGAAAGTTTGAGGCTAGCCTCAGCAACTTAGTGAGATCCTATCTCAAAATAAAATATAAAAAGGGGTAAGGATGTGGCTCAGTGGATTTAATCCCTAGTTTAAAAAAAAAAAAAAGCAAGAGAAAGATATTCTGGGGTTTACAAATCCAACATCAAAGGCCCAGAAGGTTTGCTCCCTTGGTGGCTCTTGGTGAGAGCACACCAGTCCTCTCTCCTTGGGCTGCTGCTGATGGCTTGGAATCCTGGTAGGCCTTGGCTTGTGGTAGTAGCCTAAGCTCTGCTTCCATTTGCATGTGGTTCTGTGTCTCTGCTATTGAGCCCATATTTTTATAAGAAACATTGTGGTAGGAACTCCAATAAAGGCTCTGGTGTGGCCTCATCTTAACTGATCTCATCTTCAGAGAGACCCTGTTTTCAACTGGGATCACAGTGGGAATTCTGAGATCCAGAGGGTTAACATATCAACACTGTCCAACTCAGAACATATTGTGTTACTTGTTTCCTGAAAAGTTTAGAAAAATTGATCAGTGAAGAGCCAGGTGTGTGGCACATACCTGTAATTCCAATTACGGGGAGGCTGAGGCAGGAGGATCACAAGTTCAAAGCCAGCCTCAACAACTTAGCGAGGTCCTAAGCAACTAATCAGGACCCTGTCTCAAATTAAAACATAAAAAAGGGTTGGGGATGTGGCTCAGTGGATAAGCACTCCTTAGTTCAATCTCTGGTACCAATAAATTATTAATAAATATGCCTCAGCTGGGCATAGAGGCACATACCAAGACTCAGGAAGCTGCATCAGGAGGATCACAAGTTCAAGCCCAGCCTCAACAACTTAGCAAGACCCTAAGAACTTAGCAAGACTCTGTCTCAAAACATTAAAAAGGGCTGGGGATGGGCTTAATGGTTAAGGGATCCTGGATTCAATCCCCGGTATCGAACATACGAGGGCCTTGCTGGGCATGGAGATACACAGCCTCATCCAGGAGACTGAGGATCACAAATCTGAGATCAGTCTGAGCAATTTAACAAAAACTTGTCTTAAAATAAAAAGTACTGGGTACTCAGTGTTCTCCAGTACCAAATGTATGTGAGTACACACACACACACACACACACACACACAGATAGCATGACTCGGCCAGGTCATGTGTGTGTGTGTGTGTGTACTGGGGATTGAAGAACCCAGGGCCATGCATTTGCCAGGCAGGCACTTTACCATCAGGCGACATCCTCAGCAACTTAGCGAGACCCTGTCTCAAAATTAAAAATAAAAAAGACTAAATTGCCTGCTAGGTGTAGTAGTGCATTCCTGCAATCCCAGTGACTCCAGAGGCTGAGGCAGGAGGATCACAAGTTCAAAGCCAGCCTTGGCAACTAAGTGAGACTATCTCGAAATAAAATTTTTTTTTTCACTGCATCTATTTAGAAAGAGAAATGGATGGAACATTCACAGCCAGCAGGTTTTTTGTCTGTCTCTGCAGTTTTAGGGATCCATCCCAGGGCTGCACACCTGCTAGTCAAGTGCTCCACCACTGAGCCATGTCCTCAGCCCTTTTTATGTTTATCTTTTCTCATTCTAACTCTTTTTTTCCCTTCATCTATTTTGAAGTTATGTTGTTAGGCAAACATGAAGTTCTGAATTAGTCTATCTTTTCCTTTTATCATCAGGAAATGTCCCTGTTATCTTCACTAACGTCACCAATATTCTGTTTTGCTGGGTCTCACATTAGCTCAGACAAGGTGACTTCTTCTTGCCGGGTGCTGGGATTGAACCCAGGCCCTGGCTTGCTCCCAAGCCTCGGGCACTAAGAGGGGCGCTCTAGCCCTCCTCCACCAGTTGAGGGGCGATGGGGTGGCCTGCGTTTGGGTTCCTAAGAATCATGCTGCTGTCTTCTCTCCTCAGACCACCACGACAAAATGCCGTAGATAGACTGGGTGCTATAAACAACAGGAGGTGACGAATTCCAAGACGGGGGTGTCCGGTGAGGGCTCTCCCCAGCTGCGATGGTTGCCCGCTTGCTGTGTGCTCACGCGGGGTCTCCTCTCCTTCGCCCCCAGACCTATCAGACCAGGACGCCACCTTCTGACCTCGTTGAACCCCACCTACCTGCGGAGAGCCCTGTCTCTACACAGTCACAGTGGGGCCATTGCTTCAGCGCCTGAGCGTCAGGGGACCTCAGCTCTGCGCACAGCGGCTGCTATGAGCAGGCACGTGGCAGCCATGGGGGTTCCTGTCTCTTCAGCTCCCTTAGGCACCCGGGCTACAGGCCGAGTTGCTGGGTCGTGCACTAGTTCTAGATTCACCATCTGATGACCCGGTGGTGCACGTGGCAGAGTAGGTGTGAGACCGCGGGCAGCTCCGAGGGTTCCAGCCACCGGGCCTATGCTCATCTCTTGCTGGCAGCCCTCGGGTCTGCCCACCCGGCTGTCTTTCCCTGGTAGGTACTGATGATAACCAGTTATAACGTGCTTGCTTGCTATTTGTATATTTGCTTTGAGGAAATGTTCCCTCAGACCTTTTGCCCACTCTTAAATCAGACTTTTTATTATTGAGTTGAATTAGTTCATCATATAATCTAGATATGTCTGCTGTCTTATAAATTATTTGCAAATTTTTCCCTCAATCTGTGAATTTTGTTTTGTTTAACTTTCTTGATGTTTTTTTTTTTTTTTTTTTTTTTTTTTTTTTTTTTTTTTT
>NW_026000172.1:620547-625196 GCF_001458135.2 Marmota marmota marmota
TTTTTTTTTTTTTTTTTTTTTTTTTTTTTTTTTTTTTTTTTGCATAGTGCTGGGGATCAAACCCAGGGCCTCTTGTGCCTGAGTCTGGCTGGGCACAAATCACAAGCCACTCAAGCAGGAACAAACTTATTTCTGAACTCCCCCGGATGGCCACCCACCACACACCAACCGGAACTCCCTCCACCGGCCCTTCACCAATCACTTAAGCATCATCATCTCAATGGCTCGCTGGCATCACCTCTCAACCACTCCTTTCTGGCAAAATGCCATGTGTCATCCCGACTTGGCTGTGGCTCTCAACACTTGTGCATGTGAGGCAAGCACTTTACCAACTGAGCTATATCCCCAGCCCTTGATGGTATCTTTTGAAGCACAAACATTTTAATTTTGGGATGTTGTTTCTCTGAGCCAGATCTTGCTATATTGCTCAGGCTGGCCTTGAACCCATGGCTCAAGAGAACCTCCTGCCTTAGCCTCCGGGGTAGCTGGGACTACAGGTGCAGGCCGCTGCCTCTGGCTAATTTGGGTGATGTGCCACGTATTTATTTTTTCCTTTGCTGCTCTTATTTCTGATGTCATATTCATTGCAAATAAAGGTGAAATGCAGGTCTCATTTCCTGTTCTAATCTGTGACAACATAGGACATTTTTGTTGTTGTTTTGTGGTACTGGGGATTGAACCCAGGGTGCTCCACCACTGAGCTGCACCCCCATCACTTTTTTTTAAATTTTAATATTTATTTTTTAGTTTTCGGCAGACACAACTTCTTTGTTTGTATGTGGTGCTGAGGATCGAACCCGGGCTGCACAGATGCCAGGCGAGTGCGCTACCGCTTGAGCCACATCCCCAGCCCCGCCCCCATCACTTTTATGCTTTATTTTGAGACAGGGTTTCACTAAGTCACCTGAGCTGACCTTGAACTGGGGATTCTCCTGCCTCAGACTCCCGAGTACCTGGGATTACAGGCATGTGCTATCATGCCCAGCTTTTTCTCTTCTTATTTTAACAGATCCTGGATATACAGTGGTAAGAAAAACAAATAAAATGTCACAGTGGAGAAACACTCTCCTTGAGACGCCACCTCCTTGTGGCCTGCAGGACTGAGCAGCGTGAGACGCAGTGATCAGCCTGAGTGCATCTAAGAATATAAAGAAGATTCTTAGCTCACAGACCACACAAGAACCAGGAGCAGGTTGTGTGTGGTGGTTTGCCTGATTTTGAGAGTTTGTTTGGCCTCCACCCCTGGTACTGAGAGTCTCTAAAGTCTCAATGGGATAAAAGAGGGATGTAAAGGATTCACCCACAAGCTTCCTTCCTGGAATGTTGGCTCCTCAAGTCCTTGGTTTGTCCTGATATCTGGAAAATAGCTCAGTGCTGTTTGGTTTTGATGTTTTATTCAGAGTTTATAGCAGTTCTTGATGGAAGGCTCATCTGACATTAGTTCTCCAGTAGAATGTGGGAAACAACTCTGCTGATCTTGATTTGTTTGGGTTCTGGTGCTGGAACCCAGGGCCTCACACATGCTGAGGGTGCTGGGTCACCAAGCTGCACCCCAGCCCCAGCCCAATTGGCTACTTTCATCTACTATCAGGAGCGCCCTCTCGCAGTGACAAACTCATGAAAGCACTGTGATTTTACGTCTCAGTTCCCTGTTTGGGACATGAAATTGTTTCCAGCTCTCCACTGGGATGAGCTCACTTCTGTAGGTTTCTTGTATGCCTGGTTATTTCCTTAGTATAAAATACTAGAAGGGCATGGTCGAGTCGAGGGCATACACTTACACAAGTTTCTATTTTTGTTCTTAGGGATTGAACCCAGGGATACCTTACCACCAAGCCACATCCCCAGCCTTTTTAATTTTTTTTTATGTTGAGACAGGGTCTCACTAAGTTCCTTAGGGCCTCGCACTAACCTTGAACTTGTGAGCCTCCTGTCTCAGCCTCCCGAGTTGCTGGGATGATAGCAATGTGCCACATGGCCAGCTTTCAAAGGTTCTGGTTTTGTTTGTTTAGGTATAGATGAACACAATAGCTTTATTTTATTTATTTATTTTTATGTGGTGCTGAAGATGGAACCCGTACCTCACATGTGCTAAGCAAGTGTTACCACTGAATACAACCCCCAGCTTTCACAGATTTTTTTGTAGGTAGAGCTAAACTTCCCTTCAGAAATGATACACAATGGCACACCTTGAAGCTGTGCGTACTTCTAGGCTTGGGGGACCAATGCTGGCTGTCACCACTGCATCCTACTGGTGCCAACCTGATAGATGAGAAAATGGTATCTCTGTGATGCTTCAGTTTGCATTCATTTCTTCAAGGTTGACTGGTGTGGTAGGTTGGTTATGGCTCACTCCCAAAGATACGTCCGTGACCTAATCCCTGGAAGTTGTAGCAGTCTTTGCAGTTGTGATTAAATTAAAGATCTTGGCACAGGCAGATTGCCCAGGATTAGTGGAATGGCCCTAACTGCCATCACAAGTGTCCTTCCTGATAAGGAGACAGAGGGAGATGGGACACAGAAAAACAGAAGGCAGTGGGGTAGTGACAGAGACTGGAGGGATGTGGCCCCAGCAGCCCCAAGCTGAAACAGGTTCTCCCAGGAATCTCCAGAGGGAGAATGGCTCTGCAGATACCTTGACTTCTCAGTGAAACTGATTTTGATTTCTGTGCCCCTTAGCTGGGAAGGAATAAACTTCTGCTGGGTTAAGCCACCAAATCGTGGTGATTTGTTGAGGCTGTTGCAGGGAACCAATACAACAGGGTTTCCATAAAGCCAGGGACATAAAAAAACCTTCTGACTTTAAAAACTTATAAAAATATTATGCAATAATGTGTTTCTATATGGATATGTGTACATGAGTATATGTGTTTACACATGTTCATAACTGCCTGCAGACATCTAGAACAGACTAGCCCAGGGTGCACTGGAGGGTCTCAACTGAAAGTGGCTGATGGGAAGGGTCCTGTTCTGGGGGAAGATGCCCTTTTACTTTTCACTCAGGACACTACTCATGATGATCCATTTGTTTTTTGAAAAAGGTTTAGGAGACCATATTCACATATTAATTGTGCAGAAATAGAAAGACATACCATTTGTTTTCTGTAGAAAGTAGGAAACAATGCTGGCCCCTCCTCTTACCGTTCCCCTTTCCCAGAAATAGTCATTGGTGTACATCTCTGATTTTCGATTTGGAAAAAAAAAATGTATGGACTCTTAAAACAAAAATGCAACAGTGCCTGACATAAACTCTGGCTTTGTTGAAGAGTGCTGCGTCCAAATCACCATGGGTCCAGCGTTCAGGGACCGCAGCCTCACAGTAAGGTCCAGGACGCACCTTGCCAGTCTTCCGGGTGCTTTGACCTTCCTAGTACCTGTCTGTGACTTTGCCCCACACCTGTGTTACCTCTAGAAACTCTTCTGCAATTGTGTTTAAAATAGTTTTAGTTATTCCCCTACCACCTTCCAGGCATGTTTTTGAAATTTCTTTTGTCACCAACTTTTTCCCTCTGTGGACCACACAAGATGGTACAACACCACCCGCCCCCAGCCCCCAGCCTTTCGCAAACTGGTCGGAGAGGACTGGAATAGACATGCTGGCGGTGGACTGAACTCAGGGCAGGCTCCACCACTGGCTGACAATGTACCCCTGAAATGGATAGAATTCAAATCTTTCAAACCGAAGACAGTGATTATTTTGCGTTAGGTCGTAGTTTCAAACTAAGGAGGAAAGGGAGATCTTTGGGATTTCAGCAGGGCGTGACTCTGGACGTCCGGACAAGGAGGACAACCTGGGCAGGGGAGAGGGGATGCGTTGGGATCCACAGGAAAGAGGAGCGGAAGGCTGCCCGGAGTATTTCAGAGTGTCACACATTTCCCCCAAACCCTGCTCTGCATCGGCCTTGCGCCAGCGCGGACAGACCCGCGCTCCCGGGGACTCCAGTGCAGAGGGCCGCGATCTGCGAGCCTGAGGTTTTCCCGCAGGGGGCAGTGCCGCCCGCCAGCGCGCCAAGGCGGTGGGAGGGGGCGCAAACCCGCGCAGAGTTGTGGGGCTGTTTGGAAGAAAGTTAGGGGATGCGAAGAGGTGCGGGCAAGACTCCTCGGGTTTGCGCCAAGCTGCAGAGAGGGCCTCCGAGGCTCCGGGTGAGGCGCGGGGATGGCTGGGGAGAGCTCGGGGTCCCGCGTCGCGTGCTGCGGGGAGGCGCAGCCCCCGGAAGGTGCGAGTGTGAAGGCCAGTGTGAGCGCGCGCTGGCTCTCCGGGCTCCCTAGGCGCGCGGGTGTCAGCTTGCAGCGCGGCTCCTCCCTCCGGCCCCCCTGCCCGGCCGGCGGTCCCTCCCCCTGCCCGCTCGCCCCTCCCCGCAGGCCCGCGCCGGACGCCCCGGCGGAGCAGGCGGCAGCGGCGAGTTGGGGAGCCCGGGCTCGCGCTGCCCGAGGGGCCGATCTGAGCTCCGCGCCCGGCCGGCCGCGCCGCTCCCCGCGGGGCCACGCCCTGTCAAACTTTGCTGCGGCGGCGCGGGGGAAGGAGGGAGGGGCGCGGGGCTGCGAGCGGCGGCCCGGGTCCGCGGCCACCATGCCCCAGCTAGGCGGCGGCGGGGGCTGCGGCTCTGGATCCGGGGCGGCCGGCGGAGGGGACGACCTGGGGGCGAGCG
>NW_026000172.1:625533-730167 GCF_001458135.2 Marmota marmota marmota
AGATGTGTATAAGAGACAGTGTGTCTCCTCCGCAGGCGGAGAGGCGCCCTCAGCCCGCCCGGGACTCTTTCCAGAAGCCGCGGGACTATTTCGCCGAAGGTACGTGTCCATTGGGCCAGTCCCCAGTGCCGGCCCCATGGTGTTCCGCGCCTCAGCAGGCGGCCCGCGGTCCTGTCGCCCGGGTGGCTGAGCCCCTGCTCTCCGCCCTCTCAGCAGCAGTCGCCCTGGAGCGCGCGTGAAGGGCGCTCGAGTCCCGGTCCCCCGCCGGAGCCCCCTGCCGCGGCTCTGTCCAGGGCCCAGGCCTCACCCAGCCTCGGTTTTGTCTGCAGTGAGAAGGCCCCAAGACGGCGCGTTCTTTAAAGGGCCCCCCTACCCTGGTTACCCTTTCCTGATGATCCCGGACTTGAGCAGCCCGTACCTCTCCAACGGACCCCTATCTCCCGGAGGAGCGCGCACGGTGAGTGTGGGCCGGCAGCGTCGGGCGAGCGGGGGTGGCACCGCAGGATGTGCCCCCAGGCTCGGCGGAGGGGTGGGGGTGGGGCCTCCTGCGCCGACCCTGGGCAGAACTTTTTTGCGGAGTTGAACTTCTCGGTGGCGCCTGAGTGCTGGGCTGCGCTGGCCACTGCCTGGGTGAAAGGGAAGTTCCCGTAACTGTTCTCATTTTGCCGCTCGAGGCTTTGGGATCCACCTTGGGGATGTCCCTAGCCCCACAGTCCTTTGCCTGCTTCAAGGAACGTTGGGTCTGTGCCCACTGCGGGGGGTCTCACTTCCTTCCAGAGATCTGCTGGCCTGACTTGGCAATAGGGCCCGGAGGAGCCAGGTCGGCATGGCCCTCATTTCCCCGGGTTCTCTGGGCGACCCTGAGCTCGGTGCTAACAAACTTGCATTCGGGGCGAACTGTTCACGACCCCGCTCTCCCCCTAGCCCTCGCCCTCGGGCCTCTACTTTTCTGCCGAGCTCTGAATCTTAAACTCCCGGAGATGATTTCGAGGCGACCCTAGGCATTCCTCAAGTTGAGGAACTTGGCTTTTCCCCCCTTTTGTTGCGGGCTTTTCTCATTTAAAGCGAGCGCTGCGACACTTTAAACCTGTGAATGGGCGCGCATTGTGTGCTGTGTTCTGGCATTTGGAGCGGTGATTAAGCAAATTGACCCGGCCCCAGACGACGTGCAAATGAGGGCGGATTCCTTCGCCCTCTCCAGCTCCAAACTGCCCACCCCCACGCCCGCATAGCAAGGGGTACGGTCCCGGGCTGGCCAGGCCTTTGTATCCTCGGAGTCGCCACCCCACCCCCGCGATCGCTGCCCAGGTGTTGGGTCCGGTGGCGGGGTGAGCGCCTACCTACTGGGTGCCTGTTGCGCGCTGCCGCTTCCCAGCCATGGTCTTTGCTTCCGCCCCTTTTCCCATTGCGAGCGAGCTCCCCCTCCATTACCCGGTGGGGAGTGCTGGCCCTCTGGACTGGGCGTGGGGGAGGTTCTGATCCTGCAGAGGGGCGTGGGAGCGCACAGACCTCTCAGCCTCGCCCAGGGAGGGAGGAGACCCCGCAGGTTTGGCCCTGCCAGCGAAATTTGGATTTGGGCCTGTAACGGTTGCTTTTTCCCATGCCTATTTCAAGAAAAGTTGGGTGAACTTTCCCCCCTGCGGGCCACGTTCCTTCCGGTGCCTGCAGGTGGAGGTGGAAATGGAGTTCCCTAACTTGGTGTGTGCGGTCAGAGTTATCCACTAAGCCCCATTTTTCCATTTACCATTAGGAGGTCTAGAGAGGGGTCCTGGAGAGGGGGAAGGGAGCCACTAATTTTGTGTCAACCCAGAGCCGGGTTCTAGGCAGTTAGAGTCACCAGATATGTCTCAGGTATAACTCTTTTTTCCTCAAGATGGAGATTACTCCGTGTGCCCATTTCTCTTTGGGGGCGTTGGATTGTCAGCCTCACACGTACCTCTTGGACCTTGACTGTGGAAGGGGTCTCTTCCTCAGCAGTCCCGCACCAAGAGCCAAGGCAGGCAGGTTTTCTGTTTGTGCCTGTCTTACCTCCTGCCATCTTATGGGTTTTTTTTTGTTTGTTTGTTTGTTTGTTTGTTTTTGCCGAACAACTGCAGGCTGAATCTTGCTGATATTGGGGGTTCTTATGACTAAACCTGGGCCTGTGTAGCACTTCGGAGCCTTCCTTAGGGAGTCGATTTTCCCCCCCTGACTGTCCCTGCACTTCTTTGCAGCCATTCCTCATCACTAGCTCATGCCACCACCCTTTCAAGCCTCCTAGGATATTGTTCTCTGTGTCTCTAACTTGACCCTCTTCCTTGAACATCACCGGCATAAGGAGAGCAAGTGATAAGACTCTTAACCACTTGGTTGGACTGTGGGACTGGATGATAGTTTTCCTAGGGGTGATTATATCAACGTAGTTAACATGATTTTTACCATAGACAAATGGTTCATCAGACAGATTTGGCCTCTGCTGGTTCCCCAGCCCAGGAAAATGAGTATAGCTGGATGTGGGTGGGAAAGGGAGGGAGGTGGCTGCAGGCTGGGGAGGAGGTGTCTGCAATTCATGATCTGATCTCTGTTCTAGGCACCTTAAATCTTTTTTTTTTTTTTTTGTACCAGGGATTGAACCCAGGTGTGCTATAATTTGTTCTAATTAGTTACATGTGACAGTAGAAGGCCCCCTTTTATATTTTATTTTGAGACGGGGTCTTGCTACACTGTGGAGGCTGGCTTTGAACTTGCCATCCTCCTGCATCAGCCTCCTGAACAGCTAAGACTACAGCTGCGTGCCACCATGTCCGGTAGCATTTTAGGTCTTGATTTATTTCTCCATCATATAGCTCTGGACTCTGCTACTCTAAGGCTTGTAAGTGGTATAGAACTGATGGCCCTGGTTCTCCACTGCTCCAACATTTCTGGAAATACCAGCTTAGGAGGAAGAGTGGGGATTGGCAGTTTATAGAGGTTCATGGGCCTTAGGAATCAGAGCAGGGGCAGGCCTCAGTTCAGGTTCCCTCCCCAGTGGCCTGGCTCCTCTGAGACAGCTGAAGCCTGCCAGTCCCACAGCCAGGCTGTCTCACTCCCTGTGCAGCAGCACCTTGGCCTTCGCCCTGGCTTGGCCAAGATGCAGGGAAATTGCCTCTTCCTGAGGCTCTGTAGAGAAGAGGTCCTCTTGACCTGGATGAGTGCCAAGCCTCCAAGCCCTGTGCTCATCTGGAGCCTGGAGCCTGGAGCCTGGAGCCTGGAGCCCGGAGCCCAGAGCCCATGGCCTATGCAGAGAAGAATAACTGCCACAGGCCACTTTTCACCATTTGCAGTTGTCACACCAAACTCATGCAGTCACCCATGAAGACTTCCCAGGTTTACAAAACCACCTCAGCCCTGTTGACCAGAATTTTCTTATGAAAGCATAAGTCAATATGTTAGAAAGTGGATCTCAAAAATAATCTAAGACAGGGCCAAAAAGAAAATGCTGAGAGCATTTCTGCCAGCTAGCTCCAAAGGGACAGAGTGGGCTGTGCCACAGTGTGGGTGCTGATGGCCTCTGGAAGGGAGCAGCCCAGGTGGGGTGGTGAGGGCGCCTCTGGCTTCTGTGTGCTGTGTAAGTTTGGGAACTACGGTCCGCAGCACCAGCAAAGTTTCTCATGTCCTCCCCAGACCGTCAACTCCAGTTCTGCATGAAATTGTCTTTGAGCGTATGCCCACTTTAAGTCCTCCTGTATCCCCCTGTTTCCCCTGGGCGGTCTGGCCAGGGTCCAGGCGCACCCATTCTTCCAGAAGGGCAGAACTCCACGTGCACAGAGGTTGCTTCGGGAGTTGTATGTCACAGCTGAGGAAAACCTTTCTTTTGAAGGATTAGTATAAACATGCTGCTTTTGGTAAAATTCTTTTAAGCCATTTCATCTAAATATAACTTCTGTTCCATTTTTTCTAAATATAACTCTGCGTTTAATGAGGGCTTTTCAGAGAGAACAAGCTTCCAGAGGGCCCTCCCTGTGTTGCAAAAGTTTTGGCACTTGGATTGCTGGGGTGACATTTGATTTCAACCTCTGGGAAGGGACTTGAACCCTGTCAGTCTTTCTTTGGGTGGGTGGATCTGGCAGGGAATGTCTGACTTGACTTCTTATGATTTTGGAAAGTTAGTTTGGTCTCATTCTTTATTGATTGCATTTCTTGGAGAGAGAGCAGGCTGTTGCAAATACACACACACACACACACACACACACACACACACACTTCTAACTTTAACAAAGAGTATTCCAGCCTTTCCAGGGACATGCAATGTTACCAAAAGAATTGTGGAAGAAAAGAATTTAAATGTTTAACCCACTGGGAAAATTTTCTGTAATGGGAAGGCCCTATTTATATTTCAGTTTTGAGGCAACTTTTATCTGCAAATTGGGAAAATTCAGAATTGCGTCCTTAATATTAACTTGTAACAACTTGGCTCCTTCAATTGATGCTTATTGAGTACTTATCATGGACAGTGGCTAAGGGAACATGGGAGACAAATGCGTTAGACTCAGTTTTTCCCTAAAGGATGTTAAAATTGAGATAGCATGCCTGTAATCCCAGCAGTTCAGGAGGCTGTGGCGGGAGGATTATAAATTCAAAGCCAGCCTTAGCAATTTAGCAAGGCCTTAAGCAACTTAGTGAGACCCTGTCTCAAAATAAAACATAAAACAGGCTGGGGATGTGGTTCAGTGGTTAAGCACTCCTGGGTTCAATCCCCAGTACCATACACACAAAAATAAATAAATAAAAATTGAGTTAGGAAGAAGTACTATTAGCATTCAGAGATGCTATATGTCTATGTTAGAGACAAGACTGGAAAAACATTTTTAGAATAAGAAGAAGGGAAAAATTGTTTTGAGCTGGGATGTTGGAGGAAGGCAGATAGAGGAGTGGTTTTAAACTAGTCCTTGAAACTCATGCAATTTGGGGGAGCGGGTACTGGGGATTGAACCCACTGGAGCTTTACCACAGAGCTACAACCCATGCCCTTTTTATTTTTTGAGACATGGTCTTACTGAGTTGTTTAGGGACTTGCTAAGATCTGAGACTGGCCTTCAAGTTGTGATCCTTCTGCCTCAGCCTCCCAAGCCCTGGGATTACAGAACCGTCATGCCCAACCCACTCATTTCTTAATTCAAAGTAATTCTTGGTAAATATTTTTTAAAAGTTATCTATACAGATGTAAGAGAGGGCATTTCACTCCATCTCACTCCTACTTTGAGATGGGAGCTGGTGCAGGGAGGGCAAAGACCAGCAGGGAGGAGGCCAGCCTTTTGGGCATCTGCAGGTCACTTGGCTCCATCCACCTGGAGGAGAGGAACAGAGAACCCTGGAATTCACGCAGGGGGCTGAGGCGTGGCTGAGTGTCCAGTGCATGCCTAGCGTGGGCAAGGGCCTGGTTTCCATCCCCAGCACCACCCCAAAAGTGTTATGATGGGAAGTGTTGGGGCTTGAGGGTCCAGACCTGGAAGGAGCTGACACGGTGGGGCCCAGTGAGGTGAGACCATCTGAGTGGGAGAAAGCATGGGGACAGGGATGGCTGCCTGCATCTGCCTGAGGAGGCATCAGAAAGTGGTCCAGGTCACAGTTAACCCCTGGTTCCCGGTCCTGGCTGACCTGCGAGTGACCTCACAGCCGCCCCCGCCGGACAGATGCCCCCTGGTATTCGGCAACGACTGAGCCCACACTGCCTGTGTGAGACTCTGGGGGAACTGCTGGGTTTCCCTGGGGACATGCCCAGCTCCAGGAGATGGTACTGAGGGACCATTGGAGTTGCAGGGCCTGGATGATGTGGGCAGCAGGAGGAGGAGCACTGAGCAAGGACCACAGAGGGACGTGCAGCCTGGTGGAGTGGGCAGACGCCGGGGCGTGTACGCTGGGTGGCCGGATGGCTCTGGGACAGTCTCAGTGAAGCCAGGGGCAGGTGGGCTGGGTCTGGACTGTTGCTGGTAGCAGGGGGACTACAGGCCTCATTAGGAAGCAGTGATGGTGGGACCTCCCTGCTAAATAAGGAGGTGCCACTGCAGTCCTGGGGGCGCTCTCCGGCATGGCCTGGAGCTGGCTGGTGCTGAAGGAGAGACATGGGAATCCAATGCGACTTGCAGCAGGCGATGGTGCTGGGATGGAATAAGTAGTTTGGGACCAGGAAGGTCCTGTCACTTGTGAACGTGGAGAAAACTGCCCCAATCAGTTGATCCGGCTGCTTGGGGAGGCTTTGTATATTCTGTGTGTGTTCTACTGATTGCATTTAGGGAACGTTACGGGGTAGAAATGAGGTGTTCCCCAGAAGCTCGTGTGTGACAATGCAAGACAATTTGGAGGAGAAACAATGGGTTGAGAATCCACTGATATGGATTAGCTGGGGGGTCACTGCAGGTGGCGGGCGTGACAGAAGGAGGTGCGTCACTGGGGGTTGTGCCTTTGGGGTTTGTATTTTGACCCTGGTGAGCAAGACTCTCTATGTGCTTCCTGGTGCCCCGTCCTGAGCTGCTTTCCTCCCCAGCCCTCCCACCACAATGTCATGCCTCGCTCAGGCCCCAAGTGACAGAGCCGCTTGTCTGTGGACTGAGACCTCGGAAACCTTGGGCCCCACGTGCACTGTTCCTGCCCTGAGTTGTTCTTCCAGCTGTT
This sequence comes from Marmota marmota marmota, assembly GCF_001458135.2. Classification (NCBI taxonomy): domain Eukaryota; kingdom Metazoa; phylum Chordata; class Mammalia; order Rodentia; family Sciuridae; genus Marmota; species Marmota marmota. The sequence continues at coordinate 632,164 of NW_026000172.1, forward strand.
TTGGTCACAGCGGTGAAGAAGTGACGTCATCACTGTTCCTAGGCCTCGGCATTGGGGACAAGGGTGGGGGCTGGGCTCTCCCCCAGCTGTGGCGCACCTGGCACCCGTTTCTTTCTGCCATTCATAAAGTGTCCAGCAGTGCTCGGAGGAACCTTGGTTGGTACTTTTAAGGTTCTGAAACAAATTTCAAAATCCTAAAATCTTTTTCATTATGTGCAGAATCTACAGATTTTCCTGGGAAGTGAACATTTAATTTAGAAGTACACCTCAAAGTTTGAAAATAAAATCATCAAAATGCTTTTCTATCCATGGCTGTTTTTATGAATTTTTGTGGAAATCATAAAAGAATGATAATCCTAGCTACCTGGAGTCCCCAGGACAGGAAATAAATCCACTCTCGTGCCCTCCAATGGTTGCAGTATTTTTGGAAATCCATATTCAAGAAGAACAAGGCCCCAAATGTTCACCCTAATTGAAAGCAAACACGGTTGTAAAATTCACAAAAGAAGAAACTATAAATGGGTACCAGATATGTAAAACTACATTCCACCATGCAGGTAGTCTAAAATGCTAATTGACACAAGAATCATCTTGGCCTATCAAATTGACCCTAAGATTTTGTCTTAAGCCCTTCAAGGCTGGCAGATGAGAACAAAACGGCTGCTCCTTCTGTCTGTATGTGACGGATGTAAGTGGCCTAGTCCCATTTGGAAAGCACTTGGCAGTGGTTGCTGAAACCTTGGTGTTTCCCAGTGTCTGACCTGCTAGGAAGTAGGCACTTGTTCCCATTTGGCTGCTGTGCAAGCAGACTGTGGAAGTCAAGTGTCTCATACAAGGTCACACTGCTGATGGCTGAAAGTGAGTCCAGGTCCAGGTCTTCCCATTCTGTCCTGGACTCCACACAGCGTGGGAGCATTTAGGGATTGCATTTAGGGAACATTACAGGACTGGCTCCTCTGGGGTAGGGCAGGGAGGGTAGGTTTGTTCCAGGTGCAGAGTGGACCTTGGGCATCCCTACCCTAATCCATGGCTGTCTGCATGAGTGAGAGGCTGTGGGCAAGCCCTGGCGTCAGACTGGACTGCAGAGGAGGTGGTAACCTTTAGCCGGCTGCCTACGGGAGGAAGAAGTGGTGATCTGCCAGTGTTTGACTTGCTGGGAAGCTGGAAACTGGTTTTCCTTGCTGAAATCTGGGAAGGCTAGAGGAAGACATGTGTCTTTGGCATGGAGGGGCACGCCCATTCACTACCCTGCAACTTAGATTGCAAACCAAGCTCTGGTAAATCAAGTGTGCAAATATGTCCTTGTGGTTCATTTATAAAATATTTGAAAATTGGTTGCTTTCTTTGAGCTCTCTACAAGTAAAAAATGAGTCCCAATCAGGGAATGGGGTTGTGGCTCAGTGGTAGAGCGCTTGCCTAGCATGTGAGAGGCACTGGGTTTGATTCTCAGCACCACATACAAATAAATAAAGGTCCATCAACAACTAATAAAATAGTTTTAAAAATGAATCCCAATTATCTATGACAGATGACTGCAGCGTGAATTGGTCACTGTTTTCATTTTGGGAACTTAGACAAGTGCTTGCACACTGCTCTATGTGTGCAAGCACTTGTCTAAGTGGGTAAAATGATTTGAAATTCGAAATTGTGAAATTGAGTACTTCTGCCCTCAGTGTGCAGATCACCTCCAGGGGGTCTTTTCCTGGAAATAGCAGCATGGTGGCCTCCTGAGCATGGCTATGGAGTTGAGGAGTCCTCAGAATGTTAGCTGAGCCCTCCTGGAGACCTGGAGGTGAAGGCGCTAGCTCTCAGTGAGAAAAGGTGTCCCTGTGAGGGCTGGTAACTGAAGAAACTGATGGATCTGATGAGGAGGAAGGAAAACAAGAAGCAGGAAGGAGTGAGATGCAAACAGGTCAATTTGCAAGCCCAGATCTGTTGGCCACAGTGACCTCTGATGGTTGGGGCTGCACTCCCCTCCGTAAATTCTCACTGTGAGTATGTCAGGGTCCCCAAGATCAGCTGGATTCATAGGACACCCCCCGGGGTGGGTTGAGTGTTCCTTCTGGGACTCTCAGTAAGGACTCTGCACCCTTAGCCCTTAGCTGAAATCTGCCCCACAAACTCGGGGGACTGGGGACCCAGAGGGACCCCCCAACAGGTGGTAGAGCCAGTATCCAGCCTTGGGGTTCCGGGTCCACTCCTCCCATGGAAAGTGATGTGAAAATGCCATTTGCAGCAAAAAGCAGAGAGATTGGGCTGGGGATGTGGCTCAAGCGGTAGCGCGATTGCCTGGCATGCATGCGGCCCGGGTTCGATCCTCAGCACCACATGCAAAACAAAGATGTTGTGTCCGCCGAGAACTAAGAAATAAATATTAAAATTTAAAAAAAAAAAAAAAAAAGCAGAGAGATTGCGTGTAGGTGGAGAAGTGAGTTCCAGCTTACCACAAGCTTCTGGGCTCTGCCTGTCCCTTCCACTCAGGACGCACTGCGGACCCTGGCTGCTGCTGGAGCCGGATGGGGCTGTCCACAGTCTCGGTGGTGTTCCTGGCTCTGATTCGTTGTTGGTTTCCCTGTGCTCTGTAGCTCCATGGGATCTCTTTCCCCTGTGGACCCCTTGTTTTCCTCTGACCTCTCGAGGTGGCCGTCTTGTTTCCGAAGCTGCACTAGAAGAGTCACATGCATCTCTTCCTGCTTCCTGCTGCCAACCAGCCCATTCTCTTGTAAGGACACGAGTATTATTGTGCATGTAAATTTGGTGTAGTCATCACTTTTTTATTAAACAGTTTTCTAGGAGGGGTACACAGAGGAGAGCTCTAGAGGACGGGAGGTGGACATCCCTAGCGCTCTGCTTTGCAGTGTGGGTTTCTGTGCAGAAATGCTTCTCAGGGAGATACTCAAGGTGCTGCAGCTCAAGTGGAGATGGGTAGTCTTCACAGCTGTGTGCCGATGAGAGGTGCAGGAAGAGGCTGGGGTGGACAGAGGTGTAGAGCCCCTTGGAGCTGTGCCCTTGACCTTTCACTGGAAGCTGAGAGGAGTGGGTGGAGGGGTGTGCACCACTGCAGCCCACCTTCCACCCAGGCAAGCAGTGGAGCTAGGGTTTGGCCCAGCTGCCTGTCTTGAATCCCAGCCCCGCCATGCCCTGGCTCTGTGTGCCTGTGTCCCTCAATGCCCTGGCAAAATGGACATAACCATAGTACTTTGAGGTGCACTGGATGACTTAATCAGAATTTGACTAAGGCTATAAAATGCCAGTCATAGAACAGGTCTCTGGGATATCAAAATAAATGAGAAATGTTATTACAACAATTGATAGCAGTATGGTATTATTACAGTATTATTAGAATATCCAGGAACCAAAAGTCATAAATAATGTTTTAATAAGTGGATATTTTCTTGCCCCATTTAAAAATATCTTTATAGAAAATGATTCAAGAGTATAATCGGGGAGAACCCAAAAGTGCTTAAGAGTAACTGATACATCAGCATTAGTTTTGGTACAGGTAATGAATTTACCTGGCTGTCAGTTCCCATTGCAAAGACTCACATGTCACTTTAATAAAATCATGAGTTTGCACGAGTTCCCAACCACCGGACAGTGTGTATACGTGTACTTTTATACACTTTATCTATTAGTTACACTTGCCTGGTGCAGTGGCCAGTGTAAGCCCAGTGACTTGGGAGACTTGAGGCAGGAGGATTGCAAGTTCAAGACCAGCCTCAGCAATTTAGTGAGGCCCTAAGCAACTTAGCAAGACCCTGTCTCAAAATAAAAATAAAATGGACTGGGGGTGTGGTTCAGTGGTTAAGCACCCCCAGGTTCAAACCCTGATATCAAAAACAAAACAAAACACTCCATTCTGTAAGTTAAACTTAATTTTTATATGGGATATATGTGACAGTATGTAAATTATATGTGTGTATTTTAACTTTGAATTTTAGACTAATTTCAGGACACAACAAACCCAAAAATTCAACAAATTCCAGGGAATTCCCCCAGGCTTCCCCCAAATGTCAATGTACACTGTATTTCTTTATCTTTCTTTCTATAACTTTTTAAAGAGCACTTCAGAGTAAGTTGCAGACACGAGATCCCTTTACTTACAGGGCATAATTTCTCCAGAAGCTATATTATTTTGTGCCACTATATAGCATGTGTATATTCTAAAAAGATGGACATTCAACACAATACAGTTGCCAAAATCAGGAGACTACCATAGACAACATTGTGTCTCATTTATTGGTCTTATTTAGATTTTGCCAATTGTCTCACTAATAGTCTTCTGTAGTGATGGAAAAACTTTTTTTTTTTTTAATTCAGGGGCCTGGGGTGGGTAGGTCAGTGTAGAGAGCCTGAGTTCAGCCCCCAGCATCCAAAAAGGAAAAAAAGGTATTGCGGGGGGGTGGGGGGAGCAGGACTGGGGGCCAGGTTTGGCTTAGACATCTCCTTCAGAGATGGGATCTCCTTCAGCCTGGAGCAGTTCTCCAGCTGTCTGTTTCTCATGCTCTGGACATTTTAGAGATTACAAGGCATTCTTGACTTGTTTTCTGTTTCTCCATGGGTGGATTCAGACTGCTCATTTGGGTGGGGGCTATCTCATCAGGAGCAAATCTATTCTCCCAGTGCAGCTGCTGTTACTACTCCTCATCACAGATGGAAATCATGTCTGGACTGCTTCTCCAAGAAAGTTACTATTTTCCTCTTTTGTAATTAATAAGTATCTTATGGGAGCTGCTTTGAGACTATGTAGCTATTCCTTCCATTCCCACCAAATTTTGATCCACTGGTTTTACTTGCCCTGAATGATATTTTTTCTTTTTGCAGCGCTAGGGATGAATCAGGGCCTCACGTGCGCCAGACAAGTGCTGACCACTGGGCCACCGCCCAGCGCTTGATAATTCTTGCCAAAAACAATTATTACTGGGGAGTTACCAACATGATGATCACATTTTAAAAATTTGACATTGTAAAGAAGGAACAAAGATCTCCCAAACTGCTGGCATAATTTTGAGTACTAAGTAAGATGAAGGGATGAGATAGTTTTGGGTCCCTCATTACGAAGCAAGCAAACAGGGCTGGGAGGTAGCCCCGTGGTGGAGCGCCTGCCTGGCACACGTGAGGCAAAAACAAAAACAAAACCAGGTTCTGTTTAGATTCTCTATAGTTTATATTATATTTGTTTCAAAGATGATTTACCAAGAAATTATACGTGACGTTGGAGGGTTCCCCCCATGGGCACCCTCTGCTCTTCATTGCTGGGTAGGTGTCAAGAACTTGCTAATTAGGTTTTTGGGTCTTTTTCTTGATAACTCCTGTGGAGTCTCTCACCTTCTGCCTTTTGTTAAATGCAACCCCAGTGAGGTCTTTTCCGGTATCTGTGTCTATAATTTTTGGAAATTGCTAGATTTGGATTCTTCGGGAAGCTTCAGCGTCCTCTCTGGCTCTTCTTCACCTGTGTTTGCAAGACTATCTGATGGGGGTCATTTCTCCCTGGGAGCCGCCTGAGGTCTCTGTATTGGTGGCAGTCACCAATGAGGGGGCACTCGCCTCCTTGGCTTCAGAATGGTGATGTCTCTGTCACCCCATCACCCCTCAGCTGTGATATGTCTAAAAAGTAACACAGTCCAGCATCCGCTATTTAGCTACGTCAGGTCAAAGGTCAGCAAACTAAACCGACCTGTCATGTATTTTTTTTTTAAAGAGAGTGTGAGAGACAGAGAGACAGAGAGAGAGAGAGAGAGAGAGAGAGAGAGAGAGAGAGAGAGAAGGAGTGAGAGATAATTTTTTGATATTTATTTTTTAGTTTTTGGCGGGCACAACATCTTTGTTTGTATGTGGTGCTGAGGATCGAACCCGGGCCGCACGCATGCCAGGCGAGCGCGCTACCGCTTGAGCCACATCCCCATCCCCCTGTCATGTATTTTTATAGTCTTATTAGGACAGGCATGCCTGGTCATTTGCATGGTATTCAGTGCTGCTGTTTGCATCACAAGGTGCCCAGTTGGGAAGTGGCAACTGAGGCCATATGTGGCCCCAGAGATGGCCATTTGCAGACCTCATGCTTTATCTAGGTCATATGGGGAAAGCAATTCAGTGTTGAACTCTGTGCCTATTTACCAGTTTCCAGATGGTTTCTGTCACCCTGTGAAGGTGACTAGGGACTATCGGGATTTAAACCCAGTTATTGTCTTTCAGTCTATTTGCAGTTATTTTCCTCATGGATACATTGTCCGATCTTAGCCAGTTGGAACCTTTTCAAGTTGGCTCAGAGTCCTCTGGGTACCGTCCCGGTGTGGCAGGATGTTCCAGGTCCGTCTTGCTTCCTGTCCCAGACCTGGAGCCAACGGTCTCTAGAAGGAGCTCTGACTCTGCAGTGGGAACGGTTACTTACAGATCTCCACGTAGACACCGGGTGTGATACCTAGCCACTAGAGGCCATGCTGGGTGCTGTTCTAAGGACACCAAGCAGTTCCATGGGCCCGGAAGTTGAACCTATGCCTGTTGTGACTTAAGAAATTAATAAGCACTTCTTCCAAAGGAATGAGTTCTTTTTAATGGACTCTTGATATTAGTAATGTTATTAGTCCCTTTAACAATTGGTATTGTTTTATCATTTTATATATGAAATTGAGGTCTTTTATGCTTATTTTCTTTTGGGGGGTACCAATGTTTGAATCCAGGAGTACTTAACTCTTGGGCCACATCCCCAAACATGCACCAACAAGCCCAGTTTACATTTTATTCAATGAAGAAAAAAAATCCATTGTAAGGGGGCTGCAGTTGTTGCTCAGTGGTAGAGTGCTTGCCTGACATGTGTGAGGTACTGGGTTTGATCCTCAGCACCACATAAAAATAATAATTAAAATGAAGGTATTGTGTCCATGTACAACTAAAAAAAGTTTATATGTATATATGACTAGGGATGGGCTCTGTGGTAGAGCACTTGGCTAGTACTCGCAAAGTCCTGGGTTCAATCCCCAGCACCACATACACACACACACACACACACACACACACGCACGCACACACACAGTATATTTCTCTCAACTGATAGCATTTCAACAGATAACAAACTTACAGGTGGAGACAGTGACAGCAGACCCCAGCACCATGCTTCCTTCCCTGTCTCCTCGTGTTCCTACACAATCAGGTCTGCTGTCACTTGAGCACACCCAGGACCAGGTGGAAGCTCAAGTGGAAACGCAAGCCAGCATCAACAGCAGATTTCCACTCAGTACCACGGCTGAGCCCAGGTCTGATATACCCTAGCTCTGACTTGTTGGTGGCAGAGATGGAGTATTGTACCTGCGTGTGAGAGACATGCTTGGCACTCTGTGAGGGGCTTGTGAGCTAAGCTCGGTACAGCTGTAGTGGCCCTGTGCTTTTGGGGTCTCACTGGCTTCCATGAAATGGAGTCTCATTGAACAATCCCCTGAGCGTGTCTGTTCCAGTTGGTTTGGTTTTCTGGTGCTGGGGATCATACCCAGGGCCTTGTGCATGCTAGACGAGCACTCTACCACCGAGATCCAGCCTGGCCCCTGCATTTAATTTTGGATGGCTGGCTTTCCACAGTTCATATTCCTAAGAGCCTAGCGCAGCTGTTTCCTTTTTCATTACCCTGACGGGGCCTTCCTTAAGGTCCGACTTTCTGCACGTGTGTGAAGATCTGATATTGTTTCTTTACGTTTCCCTCTTTTTTTATGCACAGTATGTAATAAAACAAATATCAAACGGCTGCCTTCCTCCTGGACATTTTTAGGTTAACAAGGGAACTCATTGTTCACTTCTGGTACCTTGCAGTGTATAATTCTTGATAAGTGATCATTGGTGACTGATCATTTTTATTTTGCTTATTATGGAAGTTTTCTTTCCACTCATCCCAGAATTGGGGCCATTCATCCTTTTGAAAACAAATGAAGCCAAGCTCTGGCGTGTGTCTGTGTACGTCCCTCCTCGGTGACCCTGACCATGTGTGCAGTTGTGGGGGCCATATGTTTTCCAGGCCTGTGCCAAGGAAAATACTTGAATTACATTAGCAACTCCAAGGTATTTTGGCTGTTCCGAGAGGACACATGATAGTTTTCCAGTTATAGGAACAAGGGCTTTTGTTTTATTCTGCAGTTTCTTATAGGCTACGAGAACAATAGCGCCTCTATGAGCCCTGCGCAGAGAGCATCCTCGCCATGCATGGGGTGGGGGAACGTGCTGGCTGCATCTCTGCAGGGCTCTGAGCCTTTATAGTCGCCTGGATCATGCAGGCTTCCTGGGGCCTGTTGGGCCAAATCTTTCCTTGGTCTGGAACATCCCACCATGTCCCCACGCCCTGGTCTTCCTGGCCTCGGCCTTGGACGGGGCTCCTGCTAGAAATCTTTAGCACCCTGCACTTGAACATACCTTGCTGTGGTGAGGCTGGGGCCTGATCATCCCCTACACACCTGCTCCCCGTGGTGCACCTCACAGCTCCCTCTCCAGCACCAGGCACACGATGAGGGCTTTGTGAGCCAAGCTCGGTACCACTGTAATGGCCCGCAGCCACCAGGCCCACGTAAGGTCCACAGCCAACACCCGTTGAACCCAGAGGCCTACTTTACAAGTAGCATTTCATGGGACTAATGCTCTATGGAACCCACTATGGGGACCACAGGGTGGTCTGCGGTACTGTTGGACTCTTAGTGTTTCATTTTCAAATGCAAGTAACTGGGATTCCATGGACCTTCGTGATTCCTGTTAATTCCCTCGGAGCACCCAGCTAGCAGGAGCTGCTGATTTATTTAAAGACGGGGCACAGCTTGAAATGAGTTATCTCGGCAGCTCACAGTGAGTCAGCTCACAGTGAGTCAGCCAGATGAGAACCTTGACTTCCCGTGACCGCCCGGCCGTCACCCTGCCCGTCTGCTCCTGTTCTGTTACCTCAGTGGGAACCAGTGTTCCGACTGTCAGGGAAAGAAGTCAGATGCCCGTTTGTGCACTAATTAACATGGGCAGAACAAAAGGCCCAGCTTGGTTTTCAAGTTCAAGTTTGGCTCATAGGCAGTGTGCAGAGATTATGATCTTGGATAAATTAAAAACAAATGTTAAAGAAGTCATAATGAGGCAGAGAGGGAGTTCAGGAGCCTTGTTTTTAAACACCCGGGGTAAGCAGGCTGCCCTTCCTAGACCTCGGCCTCCCCGTCTCTGCAGCCAGCCCCCTCTGGAGCTCTGGCTCAGTGTCCATCAGGCCTTCTTTCTATGTCAGCCTCCTTGCCACACCCCCAGCCCTTCTGCACTGGGAGAAGTTGGGTGGACTTCATGTGTATCCAGAAGTTGGGTGGACTTCATGTGTATCCAGAAGTTGGGTGGACTTCACCAAGTCCAAGAGAATCGCACATTTGGCTGAATGCCCCCTGCCTTGCGAATGACCACCGCCTGCCGCCGGCTCAGCTTCCTTCTCTGTGGGCTCAAGGCACAGGTCAGGGAGGGATGGCTCCTGCGTTCTGCTCTCCAGGCCAGGCCCAAGCACAGTCCTGACCCCTGTGGGGAGCTCAGGTAGCACTGCATGGGACTGTAGCTATAAATGGCAGCGAAGCCTGCAGGCATCCCTTGAGCACAGTCCCCACGCTGACTCAAGCCCAAGCCCGGCTGTGTGCGTCAGGTCCCTGGGACGTTACCACGAGCACATTTCAAGGGCTCTGTTGTGGAAATGCAGTCCCTCTGCTCTCACCCCTGTGTCCCCGAGCACCCCAGGGCCAGTCAAGACTGTGGTCAGCCCCGGCCTGGGAAAGCACAGAGGGAGTCTTGCTACCTGCCGGAACCACGCCCCAAGCTCCTGGAGGAAGCAGAGGTGGAGCGGGCAGCTCCGGCTAGTTCAGCGTGTCCGAACGTGCGTGGCGCCCTTCCGTGGGGGACACATGTGCATCACAAGTCGTTCTCAGCCAGGATACGTGCCCAAGAGGCTGAGCACTCTAAGTGTTCCTCACCACGGAGCTCGTGGCCCCGGGTGTCCACAGCCAAGGTCCAGAAGCTGGGGAGCTTACTCACGGGTTGATGTATTAGAGGGACTCAGACGCGAGTTGGCTCCTAGTTGTGATTGAGGAAACGGAGGCCCAGGCAGGAGAGGCGTCCTGGTAGGCTGCTTCTCCCTCTGAACACAGCTTTCCGCAGTGACAGCTCTGTCTCTGAGCGATCTCTGTGTCCAGGAGAGTCCTACAGTGGTGACTTCATTTGGTTCTCAGAATGACCATGCAAGCACAACTGAGGTTTTCTTGCCTTCCTTAAGAGGAAATCAAGGCTCAGAGAGGTCAACAGCCTTACCTGAGGTTATCTAGCCTTCCAAGGGCAAGGACAGGCATTGAACCCAGGTTCACCCAGCCATGCCATGTGGTGCCACCCCTGCAGGCCGTGGAGATGGCGTGTGTGAGCCTGAGGGACAGGGTTGCACAGTGGCGGTGCTGGTCCAAGGACCCGTCCTGGGGCTGCATGCAGTAGGCAGGTACATTCTGAGGCTCCACCTGGGAAATGGTGTGTTGGGCCTGAGCTGTCTCTAGGAGGACCAGCGGATAGGGCCTCCAGCCCTCTGGAGGCCTCTGGGTGAAGAGCAAGAGCCTGCCGGGTCCCAGGGAGCTGGACAGGGAGACTCAGCGGGCTTTCTGCCTCCGCTCCTGGCTCCCTCCTTCCCTGCTCAGGGGAGGTCTGAGTTGGTGGGAGGTGAGGGGCAATCAGGGTAATTGCTCATCATTTGTGCAGACAGGAGCACGGATGTTAGCAATGCCTTCTGGGGAGAGAGTTGGGACCCAGCGCTGCACAGACAGGGAAAGCCAGCCTCCCCTGGGAACTCCCCCGCAGACTGCCCACCTTGAGCTCTGGTGGTGGACAGAAGGCAGGCCAGGGCTGGGAGCTGTGTGGCTCTGGCAGCTGCAGCCAGGCCTGAGGAACTGGCCAGTGAAAGGGCTTCATTATGGCCTCTGGAGAGGTCTGGACTTCCACAGTCATGTGCACCATCTCCCAGAGGCCAAAGCCAGAAGGTCAGAGGGGTCTCAGACAGGGCAGTGGACGGCCTGTTCATAATTTCTGACCACACCTCTTGCTCGGAGAGGTTGAGGGGCAGGAAGGAAGCTCACTTTCAATCCTAAAGAAAATCACTGTTTGAATTGCTAAAATGTGATAGCTTGGGCTGGTGGGGGGAGCGTGTTGGGGGGGATGTGACAAAGTTTCCCATCACCTTTTGGGAAAAAAAAATCCTAGAAATTTCTAGTAGCAATGTATTTTTTTTTCTTTTCATATTTTCTTTTTTTTTTAGTTGTTGATGGATCTTTTTTATTCTTTTACATGCAGTGCTGAGAATCAAACCCAGTGCCTCACGAATGCTATGCAAGTGCTCTACCACTGAGCCACAGCCCAGCCCCTCAGTGTATGTTTTATCCTGCTTTAAGAAAAAGGTGTTTTGAGCAAAATAACACAGTATTTTCTCTCAGGCCTCGGGGGTGGCTGAGGTATCCAGCCTTCCAAGGGCAAGGCTTTTGGAGATGGTCCGAAGCACTTTGTCTCAGCTCACCTGCTAAAGGGCAGGAGTGCACTGGGACCTGGCACACCTTCTGACTCTCAAGACTGCAAAACAGGCCCTGATGAAGAATCCTGTTAGTGAAGGTCCATCTTAAGTCTGGCTCTGCCCTTCTCTGGTGCAAACTGTCTTCCCTCCCACAAGTTTCTGTCTGAGTTGGCGCCTGCTGGAGCACAATGGGGCTTTGTGGTGGAGGAGGGCTTCCCCAGCCCTGGGAGGTGCAGAGGGCTCCCTCCTTCAGGGGATCCCTGGAAGGAGGAAGCCCGGGCTTCTTGGCCTGGGCTGGAGCTGCCCTGACCCAAAGCCCCCAGGACAGACTGCCCTGCCGGGAGCCAGTCTCCACCTGCTATGGACCAGCATCTGCGCAGTCTGCAGCCTCTGTGGGCTGAGCTGTCCACTGCTCTGGGTGATTTGGGGCCACTCCTGTCCCTCTGTGACTGTTCTTCAGTCCTCCCTCCCTCACCGTGGCTGTGCAGCCTTCTCCAGAACCACGGAGATCAGAAGGGCACATCCTGGCTACTGTTCTTGGAGCTCTGAGCAGGGCATGAAGGCAATCGCTTGGCAGGGCCACTTCTTTCCGTTCCAGAGACAGAGGAACCCTGGAGAAATATAGGTCATTTTGGACTTCTCTGGGCCAAGTCCCCTGACAAGCCTCCATAAGGAGACTTAGGGGGAGGGTGGCATCTGAGCTTACCCGCACAGAGGCCTGCTCTGCCATCCCGTGCCCCTGCCAGCATCCTTCTGCAGGCGCCAAGCCCCTTGGTGCCTTTGTCCTGCTGGGGCCCAGCTTCTCCCCAGTGTTTCTGCTCACACCTCTCCTGGGAACGCTGGCAGCTGGTCACTGTGTTCTTTGCCTGCAGAGCTTTGGAATATGCCAGCATCCCCCTAGCTAGGGACTTGCATCTGTCCTGCCCTAGGAAGACCTGCCTCCTGCTATCCATGTCCTCCTCATTATTGTACCAGCATCAGTGTGAGAGCCGGTTTAATGGAGTGTAGACTCCGGAGTCTCTGGGATACCTTTGCAGTTGCCCAGTTTCCTGGTGAATTTTCAGATTCTCTGGCGGCTTGGAGGCTTGGATGAACTCGGTATTTTTCAGGGTCAAGTCTATCAAACGTTATTCTAGTGCTTGGCCTTTAGCACCAGAACACGAAGCCATCGGCCCTTGTTGGAGGGAACCGAGTCAATCTGGGGCTGCAGTTCTCTTTAAGGAGGGCAAAAGCAGCTGCCCAGATGTGGCAGTCTCTGCCTCCTAGGATAGAGGTGGTGGCCCAGGAGGCAGAGAGGCCCTGTCTGCACAGGGGGTACACCGAAGGAGCGGGACTACCCTGTGCAGCGCACCTCCCGAAGCCCCTGGGCAGGCTCTGCATCTCAGTCATTGCACAAGGATTGGTGTGCCTCTCCATGCTGGACTGAGGGTCCGTGGTGACTCACTTGTGGTGGGCCTGTGCTGGGGGTGTCCCCCTGCCATGGTGGTGCCAGGACCCTTGAAAGAAGTAGTCAGACTGGAAGGTGGCTGGGCCTGGCTGGGTCCTTTGAGGCAGAACACAGGCTCATGTGATCAACTGGAGCCAGGTGGACAGTCTACCTAGGCGGGCCAGCAGGGCAAGCCGGGTGTGAGGCCACAGACCTGGCTGTCTGCTCGCAGGAATGAGGATCCAAGATTCATGCCCTGAGGTCCCCAAAGGCCAGGAATCACTGGCCCTCAGAAGCCCCTAGGGCTGTGTTTCGGGTTTGGTTTGACTGCACACATGGCTAACCCCAGGCTCAGAACCTCTGGGTTTCAGGCCCTGGAAGGTATCTTTACTGAAAAGTCCCGTTCAGGTGGTGCAGGGCTCAGGTGGAGACCCCTGCTGGAGGCTTGGCCCACCTCAGCCCCTCCAGGCCACCCCCCACCCCCACCCCCCCGCACAGCAGACACACTTGGGCAGTGGTGTGGAGTGCTCCTGGTCCCTGACAGTACCTCCCTATTTACATCTCTGCTCCAGCGGGACAGTCTGTCTAGATCAAGCCTTCTCACCCTTGCCTTGCTCAGCGGCTGGGGGCTTCTTTCTGGAGACCAGCCTGGAGAATTCTGAGTATTTGATTGTGGTTCAACTTCAAGCTCCCGGGCACGAAGGTGCTTTGCACACACCAAAACTTATTGGATAATGTTTTCTTGAAAAAGCTCCCTTTTGCCTTTAACCCCCATTTATCAGAACAGCCCATCATTCCCTGGAAAGGGCGCCCTAGACTGAACCTGGAGGGAGCCAGGCAGCCTGGAGCACGCTCCGAGAACCACTAAGATAAACACAACACGCACTCTTGCCGGGTTCTGAGGAGGAAAGGCCCTCAGAGGTCACAGGGCCCAGCAGCTCTCAGCCTTGGCTGCTCATCAGAATCATCTGGGGAGCTTTTTAAAAACCGCTCATGCCCAGCCCCCACCCCAGCGGTGGCCATCCAGCTGGTCTGGGGTGGGGCTCAGCCTGGGTGGAATCTTCTGAAAGCTCCCCAGGGGCTTCTGATATGCAGCCAAATTTGCAAACCACTGCTGGAGACTAGAGCTGCTGCTGGAGACAAATGAACAGAGATCTCTGCGGGTGGGTTAGCCCCCCCCCCTTTCAGGTCAGGCAGTATGGCTGGTGGTAGACTTGCCAGCCACTATGCCCCAGATTCCTTGAATCCCTCTATCATCCAGCCCTGTGTCAACAAACCTTGGCCTCTACCATCCCTCCTGCCCAGAGACCAGGAGCAGACTCTGTACCAAGCCTTATCTCAAGTTGCTCTGTGGTAAGGAGACAGTGCACTGGGCTCCAAATTAAAGTCTGGTTTTTTCAGTCTGTTCATTTGATTTTGAATTGGGTTTTTTGTTTGCTTTTGTTTTTGGAGGCAGGGTCTCATCTCATCCTGTTGCCCAGGCTCATCTCAGACTCCTGGGCTCCAGGGCTCCTATGCTCAGCCTGCAGGGAAGCTGGGGCTGCAGGGGCCCCTCTGTGCTGGGGCCTTGTGGGTTGTTGATTACTTTGGGGGTACCATAACCGACCACTGCAGCTTGGATAGCTTCAGCAACAGAAGGTAGTTGGCCCAGGTTCTGGAGGTTGAGAGTCTGAGGGGAGGGTGTGGACTGCCCTTGGCTCCTGGATGGCCCGTCCTCTCCTGTCTCCTTGTGGTCTTCCATCTGTGTGTGTCTCGCTGAGTCCCCTGGAATAAGGACGCCAGGCACAGACTCATGGAGAAACCTCGCCCTAAGGACCTCACCTGGCTTGAACACCTCTGTATGAAGACACAGTGCCCATATTAGGCCTCCCTGAGGCTCTGGGAGTCCGACTCTGCCAACGGGGTTCCCTGGCTTACGATGGGTCGCCCTGAGCGGTTCAGAATGGCGGTTAGTGGCTGGAACTGCTGCTTGTGCAGGAGAAACATACCTTGAATTCTCAAGCTGGACCTTTTCCTGGCTAATGGTAAGGTGTGCTGTGCTCTTCCATGTCGGGCGCAGTCCCAAGCCACAGCGTCTGTCAGCTGTGGGAGCAGGAGGGCGAGCGCCGGCCCTCTGGGGTGGGCTAGGGGGTTGAGCCAGGATGTGCAGGAGGTCTGGTGAAGTTGGTGCATCTTCAGCTTCTGGAATGTTCAATGGTGATGGGTTTGCTGGAGTGGCACCCCATCTTTGGTACAGCGGCATCTCTCTTTCTGGGGGGATTAGCTGCAGGTCTAACAGGTACCCTTCAAGCTCCAACTTGACTTGACTTCCCTTCAGCTCACTCCTGCCCTTCAGTTGCTCAAATGTGGAGCTCGGGGCTGGTTGCCTCTTGGCATTGGACATGAGCCTGCCCGCTGGCTGTTCCCACCTCTGCCAACCCTTGGAGGACCATGGAGGACCAGGGTTTGTGTTCAGCCTCCCTGGAGAGGAACAGAGCTCCTCTAATTTCCTCTCCCTGGTGGAGAAGAGGGTGGAAGACGGGCCTCTTGTGCCTCAGGCGAGGCTGAGGTCAGGGGCTGCTGCCCATAGGGGAGTGGATTCTGACCACTCTCTGGACAAGGGTCTTTGTTTTAAAGTGAGGGTGCTTTAGAATGTAAATATGTCAAGTTCGGTGAGGGGGGACAAGAGTGACCAATTGTGAGGAGGAGGCAGTGTTGGATTCCCACCTCCAACTTGACCACAGGGACCAGGTTCTTAACAGGGTGACCCACAGATGGAGTTTTATTTCATAGTTGAAATGCTGCTTTCCTCCAGCTTGATTGTAGAGGACAAAGCATCCTGACATGGGCAGTTCTCATGACCATAGCCCGTAGAGGTTCTTAGGTGAGGTCCCTGCATGAGGTTAGGTATCATGGATTGTGCTTTTGTTCCTCACGTTAAAGGTCTTGGCCGAAGGTCATGGTAGACGTCTTGAATTATCCTGTCACTGCTGCGAAACTAGAGGGTTCTGAGACGTATTGGTCGGTCTCATTGAACTTGGGAACTAAGTGTTCTCGCAGCGAGAATTTAAACTTTGTACTTTTATTTGCGCTTACTTCACAGTGAGTTTATTTCCACTACATATGCTCTCGTTTCTCATGGGCGCCTCTCTCTGGCCTGAACAGCTTCCTCCTTTCCAGCGGGGATCATGGCCCTGGCGGGGGCTCCTGTCCACCTGGGCAAGCTCAGTGGCCAGGAGTCTGCACCTGGACCCTTATGTTCAGTGCTGTTCTGCATTTTCCAGCCTCTGCAGCAGAACTTCAGCAGGGCTTCTTGGTCCATGACCCCGTGTCCTGCCCCATTTGTCCTGGGCACCCCACCAACTCCACTGTGGTGAGGACAGATAACTCTTTCAGGTCCCCGGTGGCTCCTCGGGTGTGCACAGCCCCGTGGCCTGGACAATATCGCCAGTGCTTTTAAAGTGAACCCAAGAGTTGACCCTCTTGGCTTGATGGCTTCGTGGTGTCTGCTGGGTCAAATGAATAGTTGAGGTTTCAGGCTGTGCGAGCTGCGTAGATTGCGTGCCATGTTTCTCTGGTTGGTTTCCTTTCCAATCCTGTGTATTGAATGTGTGCGTTTAGTACTATTTGGGAAAGGTCCTCAGCCTTGCCTTGGCTCCTGTTGGTGGGTAAGTCCTACAGATCTGGATTACGATCTTGATGATCACTTGATTCCGTTTGTATTTACAATTTTTTTTTTGGCGGGCGGGGGGCTTCCTAGGGCCAAGCAGTGTGTGTGTGTGTGTGTGTGTGTGTGTGTACACGGCTCTGTGCATTTTTGTCTTGTGTATAAATCTGTATCACTAACTGCCACCATCATGATGCAGAACTGTTTATGGAACACACTTTAGACCTTGGTTGTGAGGCAGACCGTGCAAGGCACAGTGGAGGTGGCAGCCCCTGCCTCCTGGGTCGCCTGGACTGTCTGGCTTTCTGGCTGAGGCAGAGGCTGGCCCCGGACTGGCCGAGTCCCGTGGAGTGTGGGGAGCACTTGCTCCAGCGCCGAGGCCGTCTGTGGACAAGCTCCATCGGAGCCTGGCAGTGAGAGTCTGGCGGCCACCAGGACTTGAGCCCAGCCTCAGAGCAGAGTCTGTTTCCCTGAGCAGGAGAAGAGGAATAAAGCAAGAGGGAGGCAGAGAAGAGGGGCCAGGCTGTGTAGACACGAGGGCACAGGGGGGACGGAGAGAGGCCCTGCGGGACCTTGGCAGAGGTGGGGGGCTGTGGGCAAGGCAGTGGCTGGGTGGGCATGGGAGTATCCGGGGCCTGGCCCCTTCCCCACCATGCACATCAGAACTGACCATGCTGGGTACAGTTGGCCCAGACCCCGCTGCTGGGCACACCTTCTGGTGCGGGGTGGGAACCCGACATGGTCCACTGCCTGTCATGTTGGGATTTCCAGACATCATAGAATAGGGAGGTTCTCGATACAGAGCTCAGATCCCACCAGGATGAGGGTGGGGAGGTCTCCCCAAAGCCAGTAACACGTTAATTTTCTCTGTGGTATCTCTCAGTCGACCACAAGGTCTGATTAAGTGGAATGCTTCGTTTTCTGACCACAGAGGATCAGCACTCAGGCTGCATCTGGGTTTTATGGGTTTGGATATTTGGCAATGCCAGTGTGTGTGTGCCTCTAATTTTATTTTCTTGATGGTGCTGGGGATTGAACCCAGAGCCTTGTGCATGCGAGGCAAGCATCTACCCACTGACCTGTGTCTCCAGCCCACTTCTATTTTAATCTCTTGTTTGCTGCTTGTCCCAGTTTATTTGGTCCATGTTTCAGCTAGGTATTCACCATTTCGGTCAGTGCTGGCCACATACCTGCAACCCCGACCCCACCTTTGTATTGGCCCATTCCTGCAGTGTGGGACAGCCCAGTGGGCAGTGGCCAGTCATGGTGAGGAACTGTGGCAAGGGAACTAAACATTAAAGATTGCCAGGCCCAGTGGTACCTCTCACCCCCACCCCTCCATGCATCCAAAAGAATTAAAATCTGGCTCTGAGAGAGATGTCTGCTCCCTCCTGTCGCAGTAGCTGGGAGACGGTGGAGGGAACGTGGCCTGTGTGTTGGGGGGGAGGTTGTTTGGCCCTGTAAGAGAAGGAAATCCTGCCACCTTGGAGAGCTCGGGGTCCCTGGAAAACATTAAGCTAAGTGCAATGACCAGGCAGGGGGCATGAGCCTTGCTGATTCTGCTTGTGTGGGAAATCCAGCATCACCACACCTAGAGGGACAGGCACAGGCACAGGGGAGTGTGGTGAGTCTGGTGGGGAGGAGGACCAGGGGACGTCGTCACTCAGACTAGCTGAGGGCCTCTCGGAGCCGCCTGCAGCACAGAAGCTATAACTCACAATGCGTGGCCCACTCAAAAGCTGAAGGCAGAGTTCATTCCCTTGGGTGTCCTCTGCATCGCCACAGTGACAGAATCCTTGGAGATGTTGATGTGTCCACCACCCTGACAGTGGACGCAGGCAGTGTCCACGGTCACCCAGCGTGTTAAACGTGCAGCATTGGAGCACAACTGGGAAACTTGGGGACATGCAGGTGCACGAAGGGTGGGCTTGGGGGCAGGGCAGTCAGGCCCATTCTCCGTGCACTGCCTGCCCAGGGTGGCATGGACAGAACCCCACGGGTCTTCACACCCAGGCCTCCCATAACTCATGGATGAACAGAGTGTGAAGCCAGAGTGGAGGCCAGGACTGCCATCCACATGGGACAGATCTGTCATCTCCACACAGCCACCCGCTGTGACAGCCAGCCCGCGGCACCCTCATCCCGTGGCTTCATTTCAAGCAGAGCCATGACTGCGCCTGCCCCGCCCCTTTCTCAGGACTGTCCATATCTGATCCCGCCCAGCAGATCATCCCCGTTGGCAAGCCAGAGCTCAGCTCCAGTCCACCTCAGGCCACGCTCAGGGATCAGCTTCCCCTCCAGGCCACCCCGCACCGATCCACTGCTTTCCTGCCAGCGTGGGGTTGATGGCCCCAAGGCCACGGTGGCCTGCTGCCCTGTCCACCTGGACCTCAGGCAGCACAGCCGCTGGTTAATGGTATTGTCTCAGGGCTTCCGGGTGCTGCTGACGTGTGTGATCAGGAACAAGACAAAGCATGCCGTGCCTTCTCGTGCCTACAAGTTGTGTCCCTCCGGACAGGGCAGGGACCCGTGCTGGACTCCTCCGTCTGGTCGGCACCTGCTCCCTGGCTGCTTGCAGAGGATGTACACCGCCCCCTCCCCTCCCCTCCCCTCCCGGCTGCCAGGCCGCTCTGGTCTGGGTCCTTGAATGCTCTTGCACGCAGACTGGAATTCACAATTACAGTAGTCATTAGCTTGGAATGCGAGGGGCTGGCCATTTTAGTTAATGTTTAGGTTTTACTTAGGCGTGAGATAGCCAGTTGAACTCCTTTTGAGATTTGGTGAACCGGCCACGGGCTGTGTGTGTGAACTATGAGCATTGAGCACATAAGTGGATTGGACTGACCTTGCCTCTGTGTTTGGGCTGGCCATGTATGTGCCCCTTTACGCTGGCAACACATGAGATGGGCGTGGCCTTCCTAGATGTCAATCAACCTGCTGACAGCTAGACATCAGGAAGCCAGGCTCAACCCCTGAAACCTGACCCCTTGCCTCATTTGAATGGCTACTCCCCAATTCAACCCGGGTTCCAGGAGTGCTCCCTCTCTTTCGTGCCTGCCTTGCCCCTCTTGTGAGGACTGCGGCTGAGGAGTAGTCACTGAACCCAAAGAAAAGGTAGTTTCTGTGTCTGTGTCTTTATTTAGTCAGCCCAAATTCACTTCGAGTGACACTAACCGGTTTAGTCACGTGTCATGACATTGAGATAAATGTGAAAAATTAGAATTGAAAAAATAAATGAATGGTATTTCTTTATTATTAAAAGTTGATGTGTTTGAATCATGCTTTTTGCAAACTCCGTTTAGGGCTTGACAAGGTCGACTTAGAGTGTGAGTAGTGGACACTGAGGTCCCAGGGCCTCCTGGGAGCAGCCTCCTCTGTCCTGTGAGTGGAAGGCTCCTACCGCCTCTCCTTTGGGGTGGGCAGAGGCGTTGACTTTGTCTGCTGAGCTGTTCTGGGTAGGGGCTGAGGCAGGATCTTCCATAGGTAGACTTCATTTCAGAATCAAGATTAGCATTTTTCAGCAAAGTGAGCAACCTTTAACCACAAAGTCAAGTCAATTTTGAGGGGGAAAAAATCATACATAATCAGCAAAAGATTGAGTCAGGAAATTGAGGAATATTTTGAAAGTTAAGGAGCAGATAGCTTTGCTCTAGGTTTGGAGCCAAGTCCTGGGTGAGTCTAGGTTGCCCTGACGCGCTGGTGTTCTTAGAGTGTCCGCTGTACTCTGGGGCTCCTCCACCAGCCTCTGCTCCGGAGCAGACTGCCCTCATTGGAAAGGGAGAGGATTCTCTCCAGTCTCCCTCCCTGTCTGCTGAAGCAGCATCTGCTCATAAAGATCTTGCTTCTGAATGTCCCAGAAAGAGCAGGGTGCCCTGGGGCCACCCAGCATGCAGATTGGAGAATCTGCTGCTCCCACCTGACCACAGAGTAGCTACATGGGGATCCCTTCTCCCGATTGCCGGCCAACTGCAGCTCAACAGGAGGACATCAGGTGGTGTCAGAGAATTCCCTTGGAGTTTCCCACCTAGAGGCATCTTGGAAAATGCACTTCTAGAAATCAGTTCTGAATCCAATTGTCAAGGAAATTATGCAGAGGTTGGTCTTTCAGACTTAGGAAAAAATGTGTCTGAATGGCATGGGGGTGCAGTTTCAAAATGTACGTTTCTGGGCTCCGTCCTGGATGTTCTGATGACAGGCAGGCTGGAGCCTTGGAGCGAGTGCTCGTGCTCACAGGGCCAGGATGAGCTCTGCCTCTCAGGGAGCTTCCAGCTTCTGCGGTAGCGGATATGGAGATGCCAGACCTCCGGGGGCCTGAGAAAAGCTCTCCTGAAGGTCAGCGAGAGGTGGCACTCGCCCTGGAGCCAGTGACGGTTTACAGCAAAGGAGGTGAGCAGCAGTGGACAGTCACCATGGGTCAGCAGCAGTGGAGGATCACCATGGAGTGGGCAGCAGTGGATGGTCACCATTGGAGTTGGCAGAAGTGGATGGCCACCATAGGTCAGCAGCAGTGGAGGGTCACCATGGAGAGGGCAGCAGTGGATGTTCACTATGGAGTTGACAGCTATGGATGGTCACCTTGGGCCAGCAGCGGTGGGTGGTCACCATGGAGTCAGCAGCAATGGAGGGTCACCATGGAGTGGGCAGCAGTGGACAGGCACCATGGAGTGGGTATCAGTGGAAGGTCACCTTGGGCCAGCAGCAGTGGAGTGTCACCATGGAGTGGGCAGTGGTGGGCGGTCACCATGGAGTCAGCAGCAGTGGAGGGTCACCATGGAGTGGGCAGCAGTAGATGCTCACTATGGAGCTGGCAGCTGTGGATGGTCACCTTGGGCCAGCAGCAGTGGAGGGTCACCATGGAATGGGCAGCAGTGGACAGGCACCATAGAATGGGTATCAGTGGAAGGTCACCTTGGGTCAGCAGCAGTGGAGGGTCACCATGGAGTGGGCAGTGGTGGGCGGTCACCATGGAGTCAGCAGCAGTGGGGGGTCACCATGGAGTGGGCAGCAGTGAACAGGCACCATGGAGTGGGTATCAGTGGAAGGTCACCTTGGGTCAGCAGCAGTGGAGGGTCACCATAGAGTCGGCAGCAGTGGATGGTCGCCATGAAGCAGGCAGTTGTGGACAGTCACCTTGGGTAAGCAGTAGTGGACAGTCACCACAGTTCAGCAGCAGTGGACAGTCACCACGGTTCAGCAGCAGTGGACAGTCACCATGGAGTGGGTGGCAATGGAGAGTCACCATGGAGTTGGTAGCAGTGGACAGTCGCCATGAAGCAGACAGCTGTGGACACTCACCTTGGGTCAGCAGCAGTGGGTGGTCACCATGGAGTCGGCAGCAGTGGAGGGTCACTGTCAAGTGGGCAGCTGTGGAGGGTCACCATGGGTCAGCAGGAGTGGAGGGTCACCATGGAGCCAGCAGCAGTGAGCGGTTACCTTGGAGTCAGCAGCTGTGGACAGCCAGCAATTCCATGTGGTCATGAGAGAAGGACCCAGGAAGTCACGATGGCCAGGGTTTGAGGATGAGACCTCTTGTCCACCAGCTTTATAGTCTAGGTTCTGGGCACTTCAGTCTTGTCACCATGGGGTTTGTGACTTCTCCAGAGCAGATCATCCAGTGTAGGAATCATGCACGTCCATGTCCCCCCACTGGCTGCTGCTCTTCTGCTGGAGAGCATTCATGCTTCTCTGAGCACACTGTGTCACGCTGGGTCTGGTTTGCACCTGGGGAGACAGGTTCTCGGTCGTCACTGCTCCCAGCTCCTGGAACATCCAAGGAGCTGGGAAGTGTCCCCCGCCAAGGCCTGCTCCAAACGTCTCACTGATGGCCTCAGAGACACCAAGTCCAGCCACGTGTCCACCACGAGACCCCATGATCCCGCCTGACTACAGGTTGGCTGCCTCTCCACCCCGCCCTCCTCAGGGAGGGGTCCCCTGCCCTCCTGTCTGGAACGACAGCCCCATGGGCCCGCCTGTTGCCCCACGCCTGCTTCTGTCTCCCAGAGCATCTGCTGCCGTCTATGCTCTTGTGAGCCTGTGCTCAGGGCCTCCTCTTAGGGAGCTGTGCCCTGTGCTCCCACACGGCACAGACCCAGCTCACAGAGGTGCTCAGGAAATGTTTTTAATGATTGTGTAAGTGGCAGTAGTATTTTTTTTTTTTAATCGGCGGACACAACATCTTTGTATGTGGTGCTGAGGATCGAACCCGGGCCGCACGCATGCCAGGCGAGTGCGCTACTGCTTGAGCCACATCCCCAGCCCGGCAGTAGTATTTAAATACCCAAATTTGCCTCCCTTTTTAACAGGAACCTAGTTTCTGGAGAGACATTAAAGTCACCAAATCAATCCTCCCCTAATAAGAGAAGGAAGCTATAGTAGGAATCTTCCCTGGCAGAGGGGCCTGGCCAGGTGGCCTCTGGGCTGTCCTGCCCTGGCCCTGGCCGCAGATGGCTGCGGCCTGGGAGGCACAGGGAGAAGGGGGCTCCTGATGGTGAGGCCCTTGGAGACAGAACAGAGACAGAGGAACTTGTGGGTGGGCAACTTATGGGTTACAGCAGAGGTGTCCATCAATTAACATTAAAATGACAAGCTCAGATCATTGGCAAAGATTAAAGTGAGTCAACATTCCCTGTGTACAAAGAATGGCAAATAAATTTACAAAAACTCCTAGGGAGCCTTGTTTAAATGACAATTTCATTGAGATTGTCAGACCTTATAGTTCATGCAATCCAGCAGTGCTGCTCTATCCACAGAGCCTGGCAGCCTCTCCCCTCCCACCTACACCTGCGGCCACCCCGGCTTCTTTCTCTGCATCCTGCACATACCACGTGATGGAGCAGGGGTACGTGGTCTTTTCCTGGCTCCTTTCTCTTGGTGTTCTCAGGGTTCTCGTGCCACGTGTTACCACTCGGTTCCTTTTTATGGCTGAATATTATTCCCTTGCGTGGACATACCACATTTTCACCCATCCATCAGTGAACATGCGTTCTTTCAGCATTTTGACTCCTGCTGAGCCACTAGGACATCTAATGGAAGGCCTGATACGAGTGTGCTTCTCAGGTGGGGGGATGAGGCCCTCGGCATGGTGAGGGTACACACATCTCTTCCAGCTGGTTGCCGTCCACTTCAGAGCGTATACACATCTCTTCCTGCCTCCAGGGCCCTTCTGTGCTGGTGTGCTGTGTGTAAGGTCATCCGTGTGCTCTGCTCTAACCTGCAAATGCTGACCTAGCACTCCAGGGCCCCAGGGACAGCCTCGCTCCTCCAGTCTCCACCGCTGCCCAGCTCTTCTGTTCTGAGGGCTTCTCGCTTCCTATTCCCTCTCTGGGGGTCTAGCCTCTTGTGTTTCCTGGTCACTGGCCAGGCAGGTCCCTGTCCAGCCCCACCCCTTCCCAGCAGGAGATCAAATCCCTGGGCCTGTCTGTAGGTTTCCTCTTCATGGTGGGGTCTTTTGTCCTGCCTGTGATGTCACAGCCTGGAGCCTCGGCGGGGGTCTGGGCGGGGTGCCTTGAGCCCACCAACTCTGGATCTGCACTTTGTCCACTACCAACTGACTTCCTGGGGGTCAGGTGAGCTGTCCCCTTGCCCAGTTGTCTGTGGACAGAGGAGTGAGCAGAGAAGCAGGGAAGGCCAGGAGGGGGCACGTCTGGAGCCAGCGCGTGGAGGTGACCGGGACCATGCAGCCTGTGGTCCCACTTGGCCATGACAGTCTCCTCGTTACCCACATGCAGGCCGGTCGCCCATTGTTGACCATTTCCTGGAGACGAGAGGCAGCCAGCGCCTCTCAGCTGGGGCTGGGCTGGGAGGCAGGTGGGGCTTCCTGGGGGGCGTGTGGTGAGGCAAGGATCCGCTGCCTCCCAGTCTCCACTTCATGGAGCGTCCCTGGGGTGGACTGGGTGGCCCAGGGCTTGGAGGCAGCCACCCCAGCAGTCAATCACCAACCAGAGGCCAGGCAGGGAGCAGCCCGCCCTGAGACCTGGCTGTTGGAACTTGGGAAGTTGTCCCCGAGTCCAGGGTGAGAGAGGGTCGCTGTGAACCTCCGCAGTAGGGGAGGACAGGACAGTGTCCTCCACACTCAGCCTCTGATGGCACCAGCTTGTTCTGGTTGCACCTGGCTGGATTTTGTGGTGGTGAACGGGGATTGCTATGTCCAGCCGTCTCCTTCCCTGGGCACCATCGCTGACCACCCTGCCTCTTCCTGGGATGCAGTTGTGTGTCTTCCACCCAATACATCCTTCAGGCCCCTCTGGACCCTCCTGTGCACCTGTTCCAGGAGCGCTGGGCGGCTGTGAACTGGACCCCAGCCTTAGGGCACCTCCAGGATTCGCTCTCTCAGGTCAGGAACATGACCTTCGGCTATTGTGTTTGTCCCTGCCTGCCACCTTGCTGTCGGAGGGTTTTCCTTTTTGACACTGGGAACCGAACCCAGGGACACTCTACCACTGAGCTATATTCCCAGCCTTGCTGAGTTGCCCAGGCTGGCCTCCAGCATGCGGTCCTCCTGCCTCAGCCTCCTGAGTAGCTGAGATCATGGGTGTGGGCCACCGAGCCCAGCTTTCCTTGTTCTTAATAGCAGAATGGGCATCGCCCTTAGGACAGTGTGGACATTATCAGAATTGCTCTCCTGCTCTGAGAATGGAACTGCCAGAGGGGAGCTGGGAGGACAGGAGCCTGTGCTGTCTCCGCCAGCCAGGCAGGGAACGGGCTTGGATCAAGGCACCCTGAGTGCTGGACCACTGGTTCTGCACCGAGTTGCCCGTGGATCTCTGACGCACTTGCTGGCCCCTCCCGTGCCTGGGGACCCTTTGAACTTCCAGCTGCTGGTGGTCCAAGCCAGACCTTGGGAACCACTCTACGGGAGCACTGCTTAGGCCTGGGCTCTGCCCACCTTCCCTTCAGAGCTGCCACAGAACCAGGAAGGGTGGCAGTGCCACCTCTGGGGGACTTCCCTCCAGCTGAGAGCAGTCAGGGGACTTTGGCTGTGGTCCCACTGTGGGTTCTTGGCTGGGAGGACAAGGCCCTCCCGCTCTGTTGGCCTCGCTCCTTTTGAAGGGCGGGATTTTTGAGCTAATAAGCATTTTCCATGACAAGTGCTTAAAAAAAGATTCCCCATCTTTTTGAAAGAAAGAAGCGTCCTCCCTAAGTGACCGCTGTGTGCTGAGTGACATGGACTGTGAATGCCTGGTCCTTTAACCATCTTTCTCTTGGAGATTTCAGCTCCAGAGGATGTCTGGAGTTAATGTTCAACGTAGGGGGGTGCAGAGGGGTCTCACCGTCCTGTGGGTGTCACTGCCCAGGATGTGGCTCTGCAGGCCCAGAGGCCACCAGGGGCCAAGAGGCACCACCTGGGACAGGGTCAAGGAGACCCTGTTTGGGAGAAGGACTGTAGGTGTGGGACTGGGTCTGCATGCTGAGTCCCCAGGTCCCAGCTGCCTGCCAGGTGTCCACTTGCCTGATCACAACCATGTCATGGGGGCCAGACCCACTGGACATGCACCTTGGCATCCCCCATATATTTCTTCTGACTCTCGTCCCAGAGTCTTCTCCATCCACACTGCAAGCCTCAGGAAGCCTCGCACGCCTGGCTGGCTCTGGGCACCCTCACCTCTCACGTCTCTCAGGGGCAGCTGACCTGGGGAGACCTGAGGAAATAAGAGCCCCCACCAATGGCAGCTCACTCTGGGGCCTTTCCTATGCTGCAGGCGCCATCTACAGAGGCCCAAGGAGGTCAGTGGGACCTGCTGTAAGCCCAGTGTCACTGGTAGGGACATAGCGGTTCTGGGGGGTTGCAGCTAAGGGGTGGTGGCGGTTTCAGGTTCCCTGCACCCTGTGGCGCTGCCTGGCCTGGGGCTTCTTTGGGGGGCTGGGGAGAGACTGACAGAAGAGAGAGGTCCCTGAATACCTAAGGGAGGTGACTTGTGGTGACTGGACCTGCCCAACAGGGGTGGCCAGGGTGGCATGCCCGTGGACTGGGTGTGCGAGGACATAAACCACAGCCTTTAGAGTCACCCCAGGGAAGACCCCATGGGGAAGGGAGGAGGAGGAGCCTCCACCAGTGCTGGGCACAGACCCCGCTTGCCCTGGGAAGCACATGGATCCAGAGGAGAACCCAGGTGGCTCCCGCAGGCCAGGGCAAGCATGCTTTCTTGAGAGCAAGAGGCCTGCAGCAAAGGGAGAGGATTCTGTTTGCAGGAGGACCGGGAGGCACCATGCCCAGGTTCACGGGTGCCTGCCTGGTGCCAAGGCTAGGGGCATGTGGAAGGCAGGCCAGACACACCTGTGTGAAACAACATGGCTCCATGGGGCAGGGCCAGCCACAGCCACGGTCACACTGGGAGTATCCCAGAGGACCTGGGAGGAGCAGTCAGTGGATGTCAGGAGAGGCAGGATGTGCCTTAGTAGGAAGTGGGATTTCCAAGGAGAGGAGAGGGAAAGCAAGATGAGGTCCTCGGAGCTGACCCTGCTGGTCAGCTGGGCCCATGGACATCCAGGCCTCTCGCCCAGCCTGGGATGCAGTTGGTTCCGCAGCAGCCACTGCTGGCCTATGGGGGCGGCACTCCAGGCCCCCTCCCCCACTCTCTGGACCCCCTCTGGGAAGCAGCGGCAGGTGGCAGGAATGTGTCAACCCCAGCACGTGGCTACCTGATCCTGCTCTGTCCATTGTTAACATACCAGCCTGGCCGTCCTGAGCAGCTGACGTGGGCAGGAAGGGCTCCCGAGCACGCCTCGGCCAGGACAGAGGACCTGGTCACTGCCCTCTGGGCTCGTGCTCCAGCCTTCAGGATGGGAATGAGCAGACCTGCAGCCGGTGATCATTGCTCTTTCATTGGGACCCGGAATGGCTTGGCAGGAGCCTCCGTCTCCCTCCTTTCCCAGTGTGCAGTGGCTGTGCCTATTCCCTCGGGGATCCCTGTGTGTCCTGTGTTCGGCCGTCTCCCAGAGCAGTGGTTCCCTTGGGAGCACCTTGGTATCACCCGAGGGCTGGTGAGGCTGCAGGTTGCTGGCCCGTCTGCTGTGAGGAGGGGTGAGGGAGACAGAAGTTGGCACAGTGGCCCGTGAACTTGCAGGAAGCCTGAGACACACCCAGGCTGGGAGCAGCGTGGCGTCTCTGCCAGGGGCAGCACAGCACCTGGCTCTCCCTGGCCCCTGCCTGGAGTCCAGATTGCGTCCCGGAAGGCGGGAGCGCCTTGCACAGGGCAGATGACGGGCAAGCTCACCACTGATGCCCAGCTTGCCGCCATGTAAGCATGCCAAGAGGCCACAGGCTCCCAGGAGGGGGTTCCCTGCCGGCCCCAGCCTCAGTCGGGTCCTGGGCCCCGGGGGGAGTGCAGAGAGGAGTGTGTCAAGCAGGAGCTCGTCTGTCCCCACGGCCAGCATCCCGCTCCATCTCTGGGCCCACGACTGGCAGCCCAGAGCCCCCCTTGCTGGTTCCAGGGGCGGCAGGTGTGTGCTCAGTCCGGCCACGGGGGGCTGGGGGTGGCTGTCACAAGTTCAGCCCTGACGTGGACGAGCCCCGGTGCAGCAGCAGGCAGTGTCCCAGAGGATAGGCCTCGGGCCATGCCCAGCAAGCCCGTCTAAAGGTGGGTGCAAAAGCTGGTGGTAATGAGGCTGCAAGCTGCAGACTGGTCACCCAGCACTGACCTGAGTCCCGTCAGGGCAGAGGAGGGAGCCAGCATGCAGGACAGTGATCTGCAGGTGCTCCGGGTGTCTGTGTGGTGGTGGTCAATCATGAAGAGCCTGCAGCCCCAGCCCTTGCAGCGTGCAGGTGGGAGGGGCTCCCGACCTGGAGCGCAGTGGAGCATGGCCTCGCAGCCCAGCCTTTTTCTTATGCTCAGTGTGTAAGCACCGGGCCACAGCACCTGAACTGTCCCTGAGATACCACTGTGCTGGGACTGGTGCAGGGCAGGCGCTCAGTGACTGTGCCCCCCAGGCCTGGGCCACTCTACCTGGGCCTGCTCGCATCAGAAACCAGGACTTTGCTGCTATGGCCAGGCGTCTGGGCTCTCACGTGAGCCACCCCTTTCCTTCCTCCCAGCACCCCTGCAAGGCAAAGGCTCCCACCTCCGGATCTGGTATTTCTGGAATGAGGAAATGTGTTCAGAGAAGTCGAGGGCCTGCTTCGAGGTCTCACAGCAACAGGTTCTGCGGCGTCTTGGTTCTCTGACTGTGCATCTGGTACGCTCTCCCACTGTTCAGGACCTTTTATGACCCTAAGATTTCGTGCTCCTTAGGAGTGTAACTGCCTGGACAGGGCGAGGAGGTGCCTGAGAAACCAGTGTCAGGAGAGCCTGCCCCCGCAGCGGTCAGCAGGGTCCTCAGGGCCAGCATAGGAACCAGAGGCACAGAAAGGTCCACGGGGCTGCTGGGGTCACACAGCATATCCAGTCTCAACAGGACCAGATGATAGAGCCCCCACCATGTAAACCATGAGCTGCCAGCTCGGGCAGAAGGCCCTGGGTTTAGAGTGGCCCCCAGCTTCACAGGGGTTGTCCTGTCCTGCCTGTGGACTCTAGGAGCCTGCACCAGAGAGAGGAGTGGGCCTCAGCTCGCAGTGTGGCACTGTGCTGGGTCTGTAGCCCCTGGCCTGGGGTTAGGGCAGCTTAGGGAGCAGCCACTGATGGCCTGTGGTGATCGCTGGCTGAAAGGAAGGCAGACGGGCCCTCTGTGTGGCCTGCATTGGTCGAGGCCTGCCTTTGCCCTGCTGCCTCTTGCACTTGAAGCCCAGGGGTCTCCCTCCCTCCCGTGCAGGGGCAAATGCAGGATGTTTTAAGCGCCAATCGAAGTGGCGCACAACAGGGCCCATGCAGAGCTGGGGCCTCCCGGGCTATCATATCTCCCCCAGCCCCTCTGCAGTTGGGACAAGTCCCAGGGACATCACAGACCCTGCAGGGAAGTGCTGGCTAGAGGTCAGTGCACTTTCCCTGCAGCTGTCCTGTGGGAACAGACTCGGGTGTAAGCTAGACTCGTTCCTATGAACAAGGAGACGGCCACAGACCCCCCCCTTGCCGTTGCCCACCTGGGTATGAATGAGGGGTGCGGCCTAGGAACGTCCCTCAGCCGCCCTCCTAGAGGTGCCTGGCCAGGTGCAGATTTTGGAAAAGCTGATTTGGTGTCGTCGAGCAGGAATGCCTCCTGCACCGTCCTTCACTCACCATGTTCAGGGCCCTCTTCTCTTCATGTCCTTACTGAGCCTCCTCTGGGCTGTCAGCAGAGAGGGTTCAATGCTCTGATTCATCCAAGATCCTGTGCTTGCCCTTCTTATCTCTCACATCGGAACTTTCTAGATGATCCCTTAAGCCAAAGGTATGACTGTCTAATGGTGGAATTTCAGTCATCTGGGACAGACTGGAGTGGGTGCTAAAGAAGGACTCTTCCTGGTAGCCTGCGAATTACAGAATTGAGATATTTCCATGTGCCCTATGTTTTTTTGCTGAACGTTTTATAGTTCTGCACTTGACGTTGAACCATTTCAAGTTAGTTCTTAGGGACAATGGTGATTGGATTGGGTTTGACCCTGTAGACGTCCGTTGGTCCAACACCGTCTTGAAAAGCTGCCCTCACCATTGAGTCGCTCCGACTCAACTGGACTTGCTCACGTGGGGCTCCCTCCAGGTTCTCTGCTGTGCCCCCCTCTCGGGCCACCAGTTACTGGAGTCACATACCCGTGTGTCACGGGGAGAGAAGTCCCTCTGTTCTTCTTAAAAGTCGTTTGGGCCTTTCTCATGTGTTCACAAAGAAACTTGTCCCTGTGAATGTTCATAGCACCTTTAATCAGAAGGCCACATGCCAGCAGCAGGGGTCTTCCACGGCGAGTGGCTAAACAAAGCGTGAACCACAGAGTATGACTCAGCAATTGAGGAGCATGCTCCTGCCGTGTCAGTGGCACAGAGGGACCTCAAGGACCTCCAGCTGAGGGGAACTCCCATCTCCAGGGCCCCATACCGCCCTC
The DNA here is from genome assembly GCF_001458135.2 of Marmota marmota marmota. Taxonomy (NCBI): domain Eukaryota; kingdom Metazoa; phylum Chordata; class Mammalia; order Rodentia; family Sciuridae; genus Marmota; species Marmota marmota. The sequence continues at coordinate 662,705 of NW_026000172.1, forward strand.
TGGCACAAATGGCAATCGTGAGGGGAGGAGGAGGTCAGGGGTTGGGGGCCGGAGTGGGGGACAAGGGACAGGGCTACGTGAAGGAGTGGCCTGAGGATGTGCTGTACAGGTCGGTGGCTTCCTGTGGTGCTGGCTACAGATGTAGCTGGGTGCCCATCCTGCACATCCCACCAGGCCCTGCCCCAGGGGAAAATCCAGAGGGGCTGGGGTGGAGGGGCTCCGTGGTTGAGTGGTGGTGGAGGGGCTTTGTGGTCAAGTGGCTCCGTGGTGGAGCAGCTCCGTGGTCGAGGGGCTCCGTGGTGGCTCTGTGGTGGAGTGGCCCCATGCTGGAGTATGTGCCTACAGGCTCAAGGCCCCGAGTTCAATCCCAGGACTGGGGGGAAAGCTACATGTTATAAATTATAAGATCACTCAGAGCCATCTGCATATGTGAGGGCTTTGCAGCGGGGCAGGTCTGAGCGGCCAGAGATGGTGCCGTTGATGCCCTGGCTGGGCTGTGCGGCCGCCTGTGCGATGCTTGAGCCTGGGGGAGGCGGCCGGGCTGCCTGCCTCCTCCCTGTGCATTTCTTTTCAGTTTCTTGTGAATCTGCGGTTATTTCAAGATGTAAAAAAGACAGCAATACTGCATTCTCTCATGTCCCCCCAAAAGAGGCACACTTGTGAGGACAGGGACACGTGGCCACTCCTGCAGCAGAGCAGTGGCTTCGCCAGGTGTCTGAGCACTTCCTTTCCTTAAAAAGGCCCTGGACTTGAAGCAGATGAGGCGGAACACTAACATGTGTGGGCTGGGATATGGATTTACCAGTGTTTATTATGCGCTTTTCTGTCCTTTTAAATTCTTGTTTGGTTGTGGCTTATCTAGAAAGTGAAATTTAATGCCAACAGGAGCAATAGTGGCCGGCGCGGTTGTGCACACCTGTGGTCCCAGGGGCTTGGGAGACAGGCAGGAGGATCCTGAGTTCAAGGCCAGCTTCGGCAACTTAGTGAGGCCCTGAGCAACTCAGTGAGACCCTGTTTCTAAATAATAGATATATAAAGGTCTGGGGTTGTGGCTCAGTGGCTGAGACCCCCCTGGGTTCAATCCCCCGGGGTCAAAAAAGAGAGGGAGAGAGAAGCAGTAGGGGTGCCAGGGTACCTTTCATCCTGGTCCAGTCACAAAGCTGTTTCCTTAGTAACGCTGTCCGCAGCACAGGCTCCTCCCTGAATGCCACCTGTGGGCAAGGCCTAGGAGTTCAGTACACTCTGGCATTGCGAGGAGCCAGTGATTTTTAACTTGCATGGCCGTCCTGCGTGGCCTTCCTGTGTGGCCATCCTGCGTGGCCTTCCTGTGTGGCTGTCCTGCTGGCCAGGTGCGCCGTCTTTAACTCTTTTTGGGGGTGTTTCACGTGAGGTGATCATGAAAGCTGAGTCACCCTTCCCAAGGAGCCGCCTGTGAGTGGACCTAGGGCACTGGAGGCTGGGCAGCCCAGGGACTGGGGAGCCCTCCTCCCTTCCCTGTCCTACTCTCACACACAGATGGCGCTTAGGGGCTTCATTCCTGGAATACACCATGACACAAGAACAGGTCGGTTCCTCCTAGTCCTCATTTAACCCTGGCCATGTCCTCTGGAGGTCATTTTTCTTGGTGACAGGTTAAACAAAATCCCAGGTCAGCAGAGTCCTGGAGGCCACCGAAGGCCAGGTCGTTAACGGGTGTGCACGTGGGCATGTCAGAGAGACGGGTGCTATTCTCTTCTTGGGCAGTCTGTCAGGTGTGGGCCTCGGTCCCCAGCCCTCGGCTTCTCCTGGAGCACCGTGGCCAGTGTTGGGGGCGGGGGCACTCTTTGGTGGTGGCCAGAGGATGCCATTGAAAGCGCGGCCTCGTCTTCGCGCTGTGCTGCTTTGTGGCAGGATGGCCTCCCTTCCCGTGGGCAGCACCAGGCTGGAGCCTCCCGGCTGCCCTGTGGCTTTTGTGTGCACGCGGCTTTCAGCCCCTGTCCATCAGGCTGAATGGGCCCATTCAGGGGCATTCATGCGCCACGGAGACCCTGGCCGCCTGGACACAATCAGCTGAGAGGGGCACTGCGGGCCCCGCACTGGAGAATGCGCCTGCTCGGCCTGCCTCCAGCAGCCCCCGATTGTGTGGAGGAGCCGAGGCCCAGGAGACCCAGAGGGGCATCAGTGGACAGCATTGGGGCTCATTCACCCTGGGTGCCCAGGGCTCCGGAGTGGGGGGGGACTCCTTGCTGGGGGGGAGGGGCTGCCTGAGCTTCTCTTTGGCTCTGACCTTCAGCCTTCATCTTTGTACCAGTGTCTGGTCCCCTAAGAGTGGAGACCTCACATCCTTTATCTTGGTAGGCCGGCATACCTGAGGCACTAAATAAGTGCTTGTGGAATGAGTGAACTAAGTTGCTGCTGCTTCCATTTAACCCGGGGCTGGTGTCCTTTGAGAGAGATCTTAAGTTTCAAGCACAGTTGGACCTGAGATCCTGGAGGGACACTTTGAAGGTGGGAAGTAACCATAGTAAGGGACATTTAGTAGCCAGAGATCTGCGTCTGGAACTTAGACGTCTTGGCAAGGAGCATCCAGGGCCTGCATGAGTTGCCTCGGGAGTCCGGTTCCTGGGACGGGGCGGGACCTGGCTGGCTTGGCCAGTGGAGATAGCGGAGGTTGGGGCAGGTTAATGAACTCCCTGTGGTTTGCACCACCTGGCAGCCAACACCCTGGGAGCCCTGCCCTGATCCCGCTGTGTCCCCACAGCTGTCTGGCCCCAGCAGCGCTCCTGTGAGCTATGGCACCGTGGAGCTGTGCTCTGGGCCTGGGCCAGGGCTGCCCTGGGTCATGAGACAGGACACCTGCAGGGGTGGCCAGCCCTGGGCATGGTCCACCTATGGGAGAGGTGGGTTTCCTCATTGGAGGTGGCACCTTCCTCCACCCACCGATCCCGAAGCTCTTCGTAGAGCAGGGTCAGAGGTCAACGGCAGCCACCAGCGCCGTGTGTTCTGCAGCGCAGAGCGGGTGCCGTTCTGTCCTCAGGGTGGCCCACGCTCCATTTCTGCTCTGCTGGACTTCTGTCCTGCATGTGCACAGGGCATCCTAGCCATGTGGCCGGCATCCCTCACCCAGCCATGGATGCAGCGTGGCTGGCGGGGGTGGTAACCCCTGTGCAGAGCTTTGGCTTCCCTCAAACCCAGGGTCACGAGCTTCACCTCCTCCTTATCCCTAACCCTGAGTTCACTCTGCAAAGACTCAGCACCTCTCTCCGCCCCTCCAGGCTCAGCCGCATGGTGACCTGCCATGGGACTCCCTGTAGGGCATGGGTGACAGTATGGGCACTGACAGATCCCACCCAGGAAGCTCCTTGTTTCAGCTGGGTGAGCTGCGCCTGCACCTGGGAGCAGTCAGAAGTTGTCACAGTGCTGTTGACTGCCACACCGGCTGGTCCCCTGCAGTATGCGAGGGTGAAGTCCCACGGCTCCCTGTCCTCTGCCCTGTGGGAGATGGAGCTGGGACCTGCGAGGAAAGCAGCTTGTCAGGGTGAGTAGCCGGCAGCAAGTGTCCCTGAGACAGGGAGCCAGGCTGCAACGGGTAGAAGCTGCACGTCCAGTCCACATGCTGTCCAAGCTGATGGCATTCAGGACCCTGGGTTTTTGGTTTTGCTTTTCTTGCTCTAAAGGACAGTGTTAAGACAACTGGCCACATTGGAATGAAGTCTGTAGACTGGGTGATAACATTGTATCAATGTTAATTTCCTGATTAGGTAATTAACCTGAAAGTGTCGGAGAATGTCTTGTTAGACACCACACAGGGTGTGCAACGGTAAAGAGGCGGCCTGTGCGCTGCTGTCCAGGGCTGCAGAGCAGACGCTAAGCAGGTGGGACGGTCTCGCTGGGACCTGGGGGTGTAGAAGTCCATCTTACTATTCTCCCAGCTTCTCTACGCGTCTGAAAGTATTTCAGAGTTTGAAAGTTTGTTAAAAAAATTCTTTAAGTTTGGAGCACCCCTGTGTGTGAAGGGGTGGAGCCCAGCACGGGGACCCTCAGGAGGTGAAGGGGGTGAAGAGAGAGGGCGAATGAGCTGCCAGAGAAAGTTCTCTTGAACACGGTACCTCCCTCCAAAACAGGGGGAGCCACCTTCAGGGAATGACCGCAGACCCCAGGGGCCTGGGAATTCCGGGGGGTGTTCCTGAGCCTGGACAAGAAGAGGAGGCCAGGCTGCTCAGGGGGCCTCTGCTGTGGACCTTGGAGGATGAAAGCAGGGCAGTGGACAGGGAGGCACCCAGCATGGTCTCAGGCCCTGTAGGGCCTGGGCCCATAGCCCAGCACGTTGAGGCATGCCACATGATATGCTCCCAGAACCCTTGAGCCCAGGGTCAGCAGCAGGTGTGACTTGTAACCATAGCTGTGTCACGTTCAGGTGACCTGGAGGTAGTGGGCACAGGAGTCACAGGAAGGCCTGCACAGGGACTGGAGCCTATCCCCCCAAGTCCCTGGGTGGTGGCAGCAGAAAATGACCCCTGTTTGCAGGGTTTCGGCTACAGGGCTTGGGCTTGCTAGCACACTGGTTCAAGCTCTGTCACTGGAGAAGTGCTGCTTTGTCTGAAAGTGATACTTCAGTGGTTTTTAACTGCGAAAGATTCAGAGCAGACAGGGACCGACCGAGGCTTCCCCAGCCTCCTGTGCCTCCCTACAGCACATTGTGGGCACTGCTTGCCTGGCAGTGGTGGACGTGGGCCCTGGAGCCGGCGGTGACGGATTCTCCAGCCACCTGCTCCCTGCCAGCCTTATGACCTCAGCAAGTGGCTTCTCCTTTTCTGGGGCTGTTGTGAAGCCGCAGGTGAAGGAAGGACTGCAGGTGGGACCCACAGGTGCCTCAGTGCTCAGAGCTTAGTGAGCGCTTTGTCCTCATGCCCCAGACCTCCTACCCGCCATGAGGAAGGGTCCCACCTGAGTGCTCTTACCACAGGCTCCTCGTGGCTTGCTGTGGTCCCAGCAGGCCTGAGATCAGCAGAGAAGGGATGTCTCTTTCTTTCTTCTTCTTTTTCAATCTAGAATAATTTCAAACTTGCAAAAAGTTACAAAAATAAACACAGTAGTGGGAACACTCGTGTGGCGGGATCTTACCCGAGTTTGCTTACTATTAACGTCGCTTCCTTGGCTCTGTCATTGAGCTGCACATCACTGCAAATTTGTCTCAAGTTATTGTTCCCATTCATGATGTACTTATTTGCTGTTGCTGAGCAGCATCACCAGTGTATAACCTCACAGTGGAAGAGGTGCAAAATCTGAAGACGGTGTCCAGGTTCCCTGCCCAGGGCCTTACAGGCCCAGCTCACACACTGGCCTTTCTGTCACCTCTGGGAAGAATCTCTTCTAAGCTTATGCATCACTGAGGGTCAGACTCTGTTTCTTGTAGTTACATAACTGAAACCCCATTTCCTGGCTGGCTGTTGAATAGTGATACTTGAGTGGTTTTTAACTGGACACTCTAAGGTCCTGGAGGTCACCCCAACCCTTGCAACATGGGCCGTCCATCTTAAGGCCAGTATTGGAGAATCTGCCTCATGGCAAATCCACCTCCAGTTTCTTCCAACGAGCTCACCTGATTTGGTCCGGCTTGGCCAGGGTGATCTTTCTTAACCTCCACTGACTGAACCTTAATTACGTCCGCTAGGTCACAGGGTACTCAGATTTGTGTCTGGATAATGGGGAGATGTGTGTGCACAGAAGGCGCATGGATTTGAGGGGGTCACCTCCGCATTCTGCCCACCACGTGAGATACGTCGCAAGTCTGTTTTAGTTTGGGCTCTCGTAACAAAACACCAGAGCCCCGGGGGCTTCAACCATAGAAATTTATTTTCTCACAGTGCTGGAGGTTGAAAGTCCAGGAGCAAAATGTCAGCAGACATGGTTTCTCCTGAGACCTCTCCATGGTCTGCAGATGGCTGCCTCCGGCTGTGCTAACCTCACACGACCTTTTTCTCTGTACATGATAACCCTGTTGTCTGTGTGAAAGGACATCGGTGCTCCCCGGACACTGTGGAACCAGCGGCAGCCCACCCCAGGCACAGTTGCCATAAGGCTGCAGAGTTGAGGACATTGTCTTGGGAGGTGAGGATTTTGTCCTGGGGAGGTGAGGACCCTGTCCTGGGGAGGTGAGGGCATCATCCTGATGTCCAGCCTACGGGTGGAAAGTGGACCCCACCTCCCTTCAAAGTGCAGCGGCCTGGATTCCCAACCAGAATATGAGTTCAGGTCTGACCAGCGTCTCCCCGAGTGGCTGATGTTGGCTGACCCTCGTGTCCTGTGGCTGGACTGTGGCTGAAGGATGTGAGCCTCTCTAGTCCAAACCCTAGCGCTTTCGGCAATCCCCTGGGGCTGAGTGGTAGAGGTTTTTGCATTTATTTGCCTTTTTCTACATTTCCCTCTGAACATACTTGTGCTTACAAACATCTCTACACAAAATGTGGCATCTCCATTGAGCACATTCTTAGATTTAGAAAAGTATTTTATAAAGTTTCAAGTTAACTTTATAAAATATTCTGTGGGCATTTAAAGATATTTGAATGTAAGTAAACAGTACGTTAAGCAGTTTTTAGAAGCTAGTAAAATACAACATAAATTCCATCAGCCTTTTTCGGGGGTAAGGGCAACAGGGAACCCAGGGGCCCTTAACCACTGAGCCACATCCCCAGCCCCTTTTATTTTCATTTTGAGACAGGGCCTCGCTAAGTTGCTGAGTCTGACCTTGAATTTGTGATCCTCCCGCCTCAGCCTCCCCAGCCTTTGGGATGGCAGGCTTCCACTCCTGACTGGCCCATCTTTGGGGTTTTTGAAGGCTGCAGGCGTTGGGTGCATTCGGTGTTGTGCGTCTTCACCGCCATCCCTCCTCGGACTCTGCACTGCTGAGTACCCAGCAGAGCCCTGCACTGGAATGGTGGTGGGAGGGCAAGAGGCTATTTTGACCAGAGCCGGAACAGCTTTTAGGCAGGCAGGAGGGAGAGCCAGGTGGCCTCTAGTGGTAGTGGCTGTGGTCCACGCTGACCTGTGCCCACCGCTTGGGAGCACGGACCGCTCCAGCACCCTGGCCAGTGTGGATTGGCCCGGCAAGGCTATGGTGACTACAGAGTGTCCAGCTCAGGGCCAGTGCTTCCCAAGCAGAGCCACATGGGAGAGTGAGAAAGGGTCCAGCCTTGCTGTGGTCACCCTGCATGGCCTGCTCACCGTCAGGCCACATGCCAGCTCAGGGCTGCGTCTGGGCCTCGCACGTTCACCTGCTGGTGGTGGCCTTGGCCTGCTTTAGTTCCCACTGCTTTCTCTTTCCAGCTGGTCACCGTGGAAACCCTGGGGTATCAAGGAAACCCTGGATGGGGGGCTTTCTTGGTCTGGTTCTGCACACAGCAGGGCCTCAGTGAGGAAGGGGTGGGTGAACTGAAGAAGCCAGAGCCCCCGCCCCTCCCCCAAGCGCCCTTGGCCAAGGTGGCAGGCAAGACAGCCAGGGGGCGGCCTGTTTTCGGGTGCCCACAGGAGGCTGGGACCCACTGGATGTGCCCTTGCTCAAGCCGAGGTTTCCTCCTGGAAACAAGCGAGGATCGGGACGTGGGCTGTGTTGGCACAGCCCACCCAGCGCCTGGGGAGCAGACCGCCGCCGTCCAGCCTCGGCTCACTGGGTGCCAGGGCTGGGGTTGAGTGGCAGCAGAGGGTGGTGGGGGGTCCCCCTAATCTGTCAGTCCTGGGGTCCTGGAATATCATCAGGTGACCCCGGATCCTCTGCAGTGGGCCCAGTGCTTCTGGGTTTCTTGAATGTCAGAATTTTTTAATCCCATCTCAATGTTAAAAGATGGGAACGTGCCTGACTGGGTACTGCACTCAGGGTACTAGGGACGCGGCCAGGTGGCTCACGGAGGACACATGGCCCAGCACGCTCTTGGGCTTTCTCGTAAGGGTGTGTTGCACAGGAAGCTGTAGCGCGTGCCGGTTCTGAAAACACTGGGCATTCGGGTGCTGTCTGTTCCTCCTCCCACCCTGTGCCACCACCAGGTGCCCCTGTGACCGTGGCCACTAAGCTCAGGATGTCACCATGGCATACTGTGTGCTTATTACAAATTGGGCACATCTTGGCCACTGTTCATGCTTGTAATATGGAAACGTGAGCAGCGTTCAGTAGTGTGCCGGGCAGTGTGGCCTAGTGGCATGGGGCCAAAGGGGCTGGCACCCAGGCATGACTCCCAGCTCAGCCATGGGCCTCCTCTGTGACCTTGAGCAAGTTACCTAACCTCTCTGTGCCTGTGTTAGGTTCCTCTATCAAATGAAGAGAACAAGGATATTTTAAGATTTCATTGGGACCAGATGCAGCCTGGGAAGCCACCCCCGTGTGAGGGTTTCCAGGTTGTGACTGATGCTGTCATCTCAATGTGCATCCTGGGGGGCAGGTCCGGCTGTGACGATGTGCATGGCACAGAGGCCGCTGTGTACACAAACACATGGCATCAAGCCAAAGGCCTCTGCAGCTCCCAGGGGGCCGGGACGAAAGACAGACCAGCAAATTTCACTAGACTGTCCTGCTGCCCGAGAGCGGCTTGCTGAGGCCCTGGCAGTGCCAGCTGCCACTTACTATTGGAATGGGTGGTTTTCAGCTTTCTGCATCAAAACAGAATCCTGAGGACGTGACTGGACGCCGCGCTCGGTGTGCAGGGGCACCGTGTTCTCTCCTCCACCTGACTCCCCTCTTAAGGGTTTGGGAGACGCTGTGCTCATGACAAAGTTTTTCCGTGGATGAGTGAACAGCCTCCAGGTGAGCACAGTGACCAGGGCCAGAAGCCCCCATGGCCAGGTGGGTGCAGGCTGGACTCTGGCACTGTCCATGGCCAGGGTGTGAGGTGGGTACAGGTTGGACTTCAGGGCTTCCTGTGGCCAAGGCAGTGGTCACTCTGGTGAGCGGGCTGGGTGCCCATGCCCAGAGCTTTGAGCACAGGGTGGTGGCAGGTGCAGAGAGCCGTGCCATGGTCCTGGGGCCTGTGGGCGGCAGGGCTCCTGGGTGGGGACCACATTCCCTGGGAGGAAAGACAAAGGCCTCTTTATCGCTGCGAGACCGATGAGGGGCTGAAGCCCCCAGAGACAGACAAGCCTGAAAACCAAACCAAGCCAACCAGCAGTCCCCAGCAGGGACACGTGGCTTCTCAGCACTCCTGGGCTTCCTGTTTGGGGTTTTATGAGCTCTTATGAAAGACAACATTGTGAGGAAACCCAGATCAGAATTCAGCCTATAAACCAGCGGGGTGAGTGAGAAGGCGAGATACAGGGGCTGGGCCCTGCCTCGGAAATCCCTGGGCGAATGGCTGAAGGCCCAATAGAACCAGAACCCAGGGCCCATCTTGGGAGTCCAGCGAGGGGGTGCACAGTCTGGAGCAGGAGCCCCAGAGAGCTGTGGATGGCCTCTGGCTTCAGGTCTGGGAGGTTCAGGGTGGTCAACCTCCCACTGATGACAGGGTGGGCTTGCGGAATGGGAGGCAGGAGGTCCCTTTTGGCCAAGCTGAAGGTGTCCTTGGGACATCGTGGTGGGCAGCCTGAGCTCCGCCCCTCCGTCCTCTCTGGCCATCCCTCCACCTGGACTGTGCACTGTGTCTGGCGTGGGCGGTTCAGGCTGGAGCAAGCGGAGAAGAGGCTGAATTGGGGTCCCCAGGATGAAGCTCTAGCCTGGCCCCAGCCCCCGTCAGTGGCCTTCAGATTCTGTCCGTGAAACGGCAATATGCTGATCTTAAACACAAATGCGGAAGAGACAATAAAATAAAATCCAAGTTCTCCTGGTTTCTGAGAACCAGAAACTGATTGTGATAAAATTTTGTTTGTCCCATGGTGATGAGAAAGGATAATATGAGAAAGGATAAATGACCGATACCCAGGCCAACACCAGGGACTCTTAGGAGCTCAGATTCTAGGGCAGCCTTCTCAACTCTGGGAGCTTCTGAAACACAGTCCCCAAACTGCACCCTGAACAGTGAAGCCCCTATCTGTGGGCGGGAGGGAGGGCCAGGCAGTTGCGGGACTGTGAGGCTCAGGAAAGGGTCCAGCGGGCTGCTTGGGGGTCTACCCGTTGGACGTGAGGATCCGGGCTTGCTCCCAGAAGTGTTATGCAAGAGGATTTTCCTTTTATTTCCTTAAATGTGTGTTTATGCTGTTGGTTTCATTTAGATATAATCCACATTCCACAAAACTCACTCTTCTGTTACAGTGTCCGGTCCGTGGTTTTAGCATATTCACAGTTGTGCAACCAGCACCACTAAATGATTCTGGAACATTCTCCTCACTCCGAGGAGAAGCCCCTGCCCATTAGTGTCACCCCACCTCCCCTCCTCCCCTGGGTCCCCTCCCTTGGTGTCCCCTCTGTCCCTGTGGAGTTGCGGGTCATGGAGGTTCAACATGACTGGCATTACCAGCATGTGACTTGCTGTGGTGGTCGCTGTCACCCAGCACCATGCTCTCAGGTGACTCACAGTCGTGACTCAGTAGGGCTCCGTTTTAGGGCTGGGCAGGATTCCATGGCACCTGCCTGTGTTCCGGCTGTTTCCACCCCTCGATCTGCGAGCCCTGCACACTGTGGTTCGTCTGTGTGGCCTGGGGTCGCCTTGCAGCACAGGGTGGGTTGCTGGCCCCGGGGGACAGTGTCCAGCCTTCTATGGGCCCACCACCCCGGACACACGGGCCTCCCAAGGTGGATGCGCTGTCCCACGTTCCACATGGGCTGCGCCTCCACCTCTGTTGCCCCCTCCTGTGTCCTTTGGAGGGTGTCCATCCGGTGGGTGGGAAGGTGTGTTATTGTGGAGTGGCTGGCATTTCCCTGGTGGCTGAGGACCTTGAACACTGTTTTATGTGCTTCTTATTAGTGATTTTATTTTTGATTAAGTCTAATTTATCTACATCTGCTGTCTCTTAAGTGTGAGGTAGCATATCCTAGAAATCGTTGTAGAATCCTAGATGGAGAAAAACCGTGCCTGTGACTTACTCTAAGAGCTTTATAATTTCAGCTCTGACAGTTTATGTCTTCGGTCAAGTTTGAGTTAATTTTATTCAGACTGCAAGGTAGATTTCATCATCCCAAACGGTAGGGGTCTGCCTCGGCTGTGGGAGACCCTGAGATTGGACTGGTGTTGGAGAGGCCCTGGGGCCTGGGAGCTGCTGCCCACGGTGCAGTGGTGAGACCTTCGCTTCCAGGGTTTTCACAGCGAGGAACACAGGCCCTGAGGCCCCGGGGAACCCAGCAGAACTCCTAGCTTACCAGCTTACCGGGGTCAGAGGGTGGCCTTGGTTCAAGTGTTGGGTTCAGCATCTCTGACCCTTGGAAGCCAGAGCTTACCTCTGAGGCATGTGTGTCTTGACCCAAATGAACAGACATGACCAGAGCCACACGCCCTGCCACATGCATCAAAACATGCCAACTCACGTCCTGCTTTAAAAGTCTTTGTTCTTGGCAAATAGGGGGCCACAGAGCGGCCGGCGTGCAGGTTCGTATTATGAACACAACACTCAAAACTAAATGGAAAATGTGCACCACAAAAGGAAACAAAGTCCAATGAGCTAGAACCTCTGAAAGTTAAAGAAAAATATTAAAGATGTTTTACGACTTTTGAAAAAGATGCTGAAGCATCCCGTAAGCCTCCACAAGTTTCATCGTCCTGGGTGTGGGGAGGGCCAAGGAGCTGAGAACCCAGCTCCAGTGTGGGGCAGGAGGGTGCTGGCAGGGACTGGTGTCGCCCCGTGTCCCCAGGCACCTCACGGAGGAGTGTAAGACTCATAGGGTGATAAGCACAGAGCTCTCCCTGGACGTGGCCACCTCCCTGCTGTGCTCTGCTCCACACTGTCCTCTGGTGTGCGTGCCTCCTGCATAGCTTGAAAGTGTGCATGAGCCACTTGTTGTGTTTTGCTAGTGCATTAGCACAGGGGTCATGTTGCCCCTGGTAACACACCCTCCCCACTTACCAACTGTCTCAAGCCCAACAGGGTCAGTGCGTGGGGGTCAGCCTGGCTCTTCAGCCACCTCTGCCTTCCAGATGGGGTGCCCCGGAACCCCTGGCAAGGCTGTTGACTCTGAGTCTGAACGAGGCTTGGGGGCCACATGTCCCAGCTGCACTTACTCCTCACATCACGCCTCGGACTGTGAGAGCAGCAGAAGCAGCGGAACCTGGCCCTGCTTTAGTGATCAGGCCCAGCATTCTTTGGCAGTTGGCGGAGGAGCAAGCACTGGGCTTGTGCCTGCCTTGCTATGTAAATCTTGTAGAGGAGTTGACACTTGCTTATCACTGGTGATTCAATGCCCAGGGGCAGCCTGTGACCTCCACACCTCCTGACGCTCTTGGCACAGGCACTTGCAGAGGTGCAGGTTCCTGGACCTGGCGCTGGGCTGGAGGGCTGTCTTCCAGGCTGACGGAGTGGACAACAGGCAGAGAGCCTGCAGGGAGCCCACTGTGACAGCGACCTCATTTCCACCCCACGAGAAGATTCCCAGAGGACCTTAAAGCCCCATTTGCAGGGAGGCTACTGGAGCAGTCTGGGAGGTTCCACAAGAAAACCAGAATATCGATGAGTTAGGAAGCTGTGCATGTATTTTTCTGAGGGATCTCGACTGAGACATGGGCATCTCTTGGCAAAATGTAACGCCATTGGATGAAGAAGGGGGAGATGTAGAAGGACTGAGCCCAGGTTGGGCCTGCAGAGTCCTCCTGAGTGGGTGTAGATCAGTGGCACTTTCTTCAGAGCCAGGCCTCTCTCGGGCCCTGTGGAGGACACTCCAGCCATGTGGCCTTGACTGGCTCGGTGTGCCCAGCCCTGCCTGCCCCCTAGCTTCCTGAGAGGCTGCCTCCTGCCCACCCCTCCCCAGGCATACTCCACCTGCTTCTGCCCTGTAGGGGAGCGGCCCTGGCTGGGCCCACACATTTGTTGCCCTCAATGGCCATCTCAGTTGCCCCAGGGTCATTGCCAGGTGGACAAATAAAGGCAGAGGGTCAGGCTGGGGACTGTGTTTGCATCGGCAAAGTAGCCAACACACAGAGGTGAAGCAGCCTTGTGTGCAGATTGTTCACCCGGAAACCCAGGAGGGTCGAGGTCCATTACCTCAGACAGCAGACAGCGAGACCCAGTCAGGACCCACCAGGGCAGCAGGAGTTTGCACCCGGCCGTGGAGGGACGGGGTGACGGCGTGGAGGGCAGGGTCCTTGGGGTCTCCCAGCCCTAAGACCTTGTCAGGGCCTCCTCTTACAAGGGAGTAGCAACTGGGGCTCTCACTAGAGACGCTGACCCTTCTGGAGTATTCCAAGTGCCAGGCACGGGTCCACAGGTGTACTTAGCTACTTCAGTACCGGCCACAGTCCTGTGCAGTGGAGACAGCCTGCCAGGAGAGGACTTTTGTCCTGGACAGGAGGGAAGCTCACATGTGGCCCCTGGGGCGGCTTGCCTGGCAGCCGGCAGGCAGTAGGGCCCGGCAGTGCTTGTCACTGCAAGGTGGGTCTGCTCCCCAGAGGCACCTGTGACCGTCCCTTGCAGGGTCTCTGAACCTCTGTTGAGGACCTTTCTCTAGGACAGTGCCCAGCGTTCGAGGCCCTGGCGAGTCTGAGAACTGAGGTGTCCAGGGATCAAGCGCGGGTGAGTGAGGCTTTGCAATTCGAGCAGTCCTTCCTCGTGACTGGGAGTGTGTCTCCCTGTCCAGAACCTCTGAGATCCTCAGAACTGAATCCTTCAGTTCCCAGAGCTGAAAGGTGCATGGGGGCACTGCTGCCAGTCTGTGACCTTGAGGAAGAGACTCAACTTCACCATCTTCCTTTGTTCAATGAGAAGCTGGGTCAGTGTTACCTACCCAACAGGTCATCTTGCAGGGATTAAGTGAGGCAGTACAGGGGGAGGTTATCCACGAGGTCTCTGGCCTTCCCAGCAGGGAAGGGGCATGTAGGACTTGCATGAGCAATTACAGGGCCTCTCCCTGTCCCCTCCCGGCTTGTCATTCAGGGCTGTGGAAGCCATAAACATTCAGATCATAAATCCACACTGCAGACAGGAGACCCCACGTGGATGGATGTGTCTGGCCAGGTGGGCGATGCTCTCCACAGCAGTTATGACTGTGCCCGCTGGCCCAGTCCCCTTCTGCTGAGGTTCGGGACCAGAACAGTGGTTTTACAGAGTCAAAATTTGTATCTAGACTCAGCTTGTCTTGGACAATCAGGAGGAAGGCACTACCTGCCCCTTGGCTCCCCCCTGCTGGGATCCCCACCTGCTGGGCTCCCCACCAGCTGGGCTCCCTGCCTGTGTGGCAACAGCAGACCTGGCAGGTGGGCTGAACCACCTGCTTTAGGACTAAGGAAGTGGGGGAGGGTTATCTGCTGGCTTGAGCAGGCCTCCTGACCTCCCTGAGAGTCTCCACAGGGACAGAGGTTCATGGGTCCACATGAAAGGATGGGCCCAGGGCCTGGACAAAGGACACTCCTGCAGTGGCTGCTATTACTGCCTGGACCTCACCTCCTGGCCCTGGGAAGCACCCTGTGAGCAATGTGCGGGCTTAGGAGAGCAGGCTCCCTGCAGCCTGGGACAGGTGATCCATAGAGGACCCTCTGAAGGGCAAGAGATAGGCAGGGGGACTGCAGGGGAACAGCAGGACCCCGCTGGGAGGGAGAAAGTACATGTGCCTGCGGAACTGTGCACCTCGGTCCTGTCCCCGGAGGGTCTTCCCCACCGCAGTGCCTAGTGCTTAGGTGGGCCTTGGGCTCCGAAGCCTCTCCAGCCCCTGTGAGAAGACTTGCTTACTCCTGGGCTGGGCACATGGCCTTCCCAGCACAACACCAACTGAGCAGGTCACTGGATGTCCAAACAGGCGCTGGATGGGTCAGAAGACCCTCCCGCATTCTCACAGGAATTGAAAGAGGACTGGCTGTAAGTTGCCCCCGGACAAGGACAGAGGGAGCCTCTGGTCAGCAGAACAGCGTCTGCCTGGATGGAGGAGCCCTGGAAGTCAGTGGGCAGGGCTGTGGGGAGCGGGTGTTTGGGCTGGGGCTGGGGAATGGGGCCACCCAGGAGGAGCACCAGAAGCCTTGCAGGGGACCAGAGAGAAGGAGAAGCCTGAGGGTCCTGTGGTCTGGGACGAGGGAGGGTGAGGGGGTGCTGCACACGTCAGTGGAAGCCGGCTCCTGGGTGGAGTAGGCGGCTGTGACAGGAGCTTGGGAGTGCTGCACGCATGTATCCTGTGCCCATGTCCTAGCTGTCCTCTCAAAGATAGCCAGCCGACCAGGAGACCAAGAGTTCCACTGTTTCATAGCCAAGTGATACCTGGCTGTCTCTGGCAGGTCCAAGCGATGCCCTTTGGCCAGCCCCTCCACTGACTCATTCGGAAGGGAAGGCCTCTGTGTGTCAGCCGAGGGGCTTCAGTGAGCTTAGGGCCTGGGATCTGCCACTTCCGGCTGTGGCATCAGATCTCTGCACGTGTCCTGTGTCACAAGGTGCCAACAGACTTGGGGTCTCAGCGGTCATGGAAACAAACAGGTGCAGCTAAAAATAACCACGGTGCAGCATGGGGAGCCAGGGAGGAAACCCCCTGCTGGGCAGCACCCAGAGGGCTTTCCTTTCTCAGAATGTCTTCACGCCCATCTTGAATCTGCTCTGATTTCCAAGTGAAAGGGTGGACCAGAGGTGCAGGGATGGGATGTGCTGGCCACTGTCCTCACCCCCGGCCACTCCATAGTGGCCACCCCACAGTGGCCCCTGGACACCTCTGGGGTGAGGAGGTGTGAAGGATAGCCTGGGAGTCTTCACTAGAGAGCTGCACTCCAGCTACTGTCCTCCTCCTGCTCTTGCTCCTCCTCCTGCTGCTCCTCCTGTTGCTCCTCCTCCTGCTGCTCCTGCTGATCCTCCTGCTCCACTTCCTCCTGCTGCTCCTCCTTCTCTTCCTGCTCCTCCTTCTGCTGCTGCTCCTCTTCCTCCTGCTACTCCTGCTTCTCCTCCTGCTCCTCCTCCTCCTTCTCCTCCTGCTCCTCCTCCTGCTCTTCCTCCTCCTGCTGCTCCTGCTCCTTCTCCTCTTGCTGCTCCTCCTGCTCCTTCTCCTGTTCCTCCTCCTCCTCCTGCTCCTCCTGCTCCTCCTCCTGCTCCTCCTGCTGCTCCTTCTGTTCCTCCTCCTCCTGCTCCTCCCCTCTCCCTCCTCCTGCTCTTCCTCCCGCTCTTCCTTCTCCTGCTGCTTCTCCTGCTCCCCCCTCCTCCTCCTCTTCCTCCTGCTGCTCCTGCTCCTTCTCCTCTTGCTGCTCCTCCTGCTCCTTCTCCTGTTCCTCCTCCTCCTCCTGCTCCTCCTGCTCTTCCTCCTCCTGCTCCTCCTGCTCCTCCTCCTGCTCCTCCTGCTGCTCCTTCTGTTCCTCCTCCTCCTGCTCCTCCCCTCTCCCTCCTCCTGCTCTTCCTCCCGCTCTTCCTTCTCCTGCTGCTTCTCCTGCTCCCCCCTCCTCCTCCTCTTCCTCCTGCTGCTCCTGCTCCTTCTCCTGCTCCTCCTGTTGCTCCTCCTGCTCCCCCTCCTCCTCCTCTTCCTCCTGCTGCTCCTGCTCCTTCTCCTGCTCCTCCTCCTGCTCCTCCTGCTCCCCCTCCTCCTCCTCCTCCTCCTGCTGCTCCTGCTCCCCCTCCTGCTGTTCCTCCTGTTGCTCCTCTTCCTCCTATTCCTCCTCCTCCTGCTCCTGCTCCCCCTCCTGCTGTTCCTCCTGCTCCTCTTCCTCCTGCAGCTTCTCCTCCTGCTCTTCCTCCTCCTGCTGCTCCTGCTCCTTCTCCTGCTTCTATTCCTCCTGCTCTTGCTGCTCCTGCTTCTCCTCCTGTTCCTCCTCCTCCTGCTGCTCCTCCTGCTCCTCTTCCTCCTGCAGCTTCTCCTCCTGCTCCTCCTTCTCCTGCTCCTCCTACTCTTCCTCCTCCTGCTCCTCCTCCTGCTCCTCCTGCTCTTCCTCCTCCTGCTCCTCCTCCTGCTCCTCCTGCTGCCCCTTCTGTTCCTCCTGCTCTTCCTTCTCCTGCTGCTTCTCCTGCTCTTCCTCCTCCTGCTGCTCCTGCTCCTTCTTCTGCTTCTATTCCTCCTGCTCTTGCTGCTCCTCCTGCTCCTCCTGTTCCTCCTCCTCCTGATCCCCCTCCTCCTGATCCTCCTCCTCCTGCTGCTCCCCCTGCTCCTGCTCCTCCTCCTGCTGCTCCTGCTCCCCCTCCTCCTGCTGCTGTCCCTCCTCCTGCTACTCCTCCTGCTGCTCCCCCTCCTCCTGCTCCTGTTCCCCCTGCTCCTCCTCCTCCTGCTCCTGTTCCCCTCCTCCCACTCCTTCCTCCTCCTCCTGCTACTCCTCCTCTGTGCCCTGCTGCACTTCCTGAGCAGTGAGTGATGGTGGCTGTCAGCGGGTGGAGGATAATACATGGCAAGTGGAGTAAACATAGCTTGTTACATCCAGATTCCATTTCTTCCAAGACAAGTGGCTGGGGCTTTCCACCCACTGAGGGCAGGGGCCGTCCCTGTGGCCAGGAGCAACCTCCTGTCGGGAGGGCTGCAAACCTGAGGTTGGCAGGTGGGACAATCAAGTCATCAGGGTTTCCATTACTGGTCATTTTGATTCAGGGCCCCGGTTTGACCCTGAGAGTAACCAACACTGTGCCAAAGACCTGAGTTCAGGAGATAAAAACAGGTTCAGAGAAAAACAGCATGGTCCAGAGATAGAGGAGGCGTGGGTGATGGGGGGACATGCGAGAGCCTGTTCGAGAGTGTTCTAGCGTGTTCCTTGTCTTGCTCTGGTAGTGGTGCAGGGGTTTTTATATATGCAAACACTAATTGGGCCATGGGTTTAGATGCCGTGCACTTTACTACACCCATGTCATGTGCCAGTGCGTCCATAAGCATGAAGGAAAACACATAAAGGATGTCTGTGACAGTTGGGTAACAGCTCTCACCTGCTTGGAATGCACTGTTCTGCGCCCCGGGCCTCAGCAGCTGACGGGTTCGTCCCATACGTCAAGCACAGCTGCCTGTGGAGAGGTATACAACGCAGCCTCTCCATGACTGCAAGGCGTGAGCTCCGCACCCTGACTCCAAAAACCTGGCCTCTGGGGTTTGTTGGTGATCACTGGCCAGCTGCTCTGCCATAGAGGAACACCAGAACCTTCTAGAAGTCGGCTGCCCCTCTGAGGCTGGGTTTCTTCACTTGTGGACCCATAAACGCCTCTCAAGAGTGTTGGTCACAGAGTCCCCATGGGGTGCTCCACGCAGCTCCCAGTAGTGGCAAGGACCAGAAGATGTGAACGGTGGGTGCTGCTTGCCGGTCGAGCGCCACCGTGGCTAGGTTGTGCCAGGCTTGTGGGAAGCCTGGGAGGCACAGTCCCCACCTCGACTGAGCCGGAACCTGGGCCAGGCCACAGACAGTTCCCACGCAGCGCAGTGGTCCCAGTACAGTGGGTGGGATCCAGGGTGCAGGGCCCTCCGGTGTGGCAGGCCTGCCTGCGGCCCCGCCGGCTCTCAGAGCAGTCCACAGCGTGCCCACGTTGAGGCAGCTGTGGAAACATCTGACTCTGATTATCGGGCTGGGAATGGCTGGGGGTGGGAGCTCAGTGATTTATAGATTGCTCCTCTGGCTGTAAATCCCAGCTGTAATTGTGACTTTGTCCCTAATTGTTTGCAGAGGAGCGAGGAGCTCAATGGCCCGAAGCCCCTGGCAGAGCCCGGATGGGGGTGAGGCTCGTTGCTAGGCCACGCCGAATTTGTTTTGGGCCCAGCTCAGCAGTGTTTTTGAGGCCCTGTATACATTTCTCTGTATTGTTAATGTAATTTGTTCAGGCGGTGAACAGCCAAGTTCAGCTGAAGGAATCCGATACTCATAACAGAAACTCCAGAGGCCAGGTTTTTGTGGTCAAATTAGGGTTTGGAGGCCTCAGAGGAGAATGAAACGTGGAGCTGTGAGAGGGGACGGTCTCCCTCTCTCCTGCGCTCACGCTTGCCTGGCTTCCGCTGCCTTAAGGAGCCAGGCTGTGCTGGATAGGGCAGGGCTCCTGGGGAAGGGGAAGCAGAGCCGCTCACCAAGGTGGACAGAGGCTCACCGAGGCCCCTCCACCCGCTCAGCTTGACTGGCAGGACACAGTGGCTGGGGTCTGTGGGGAAGCCATGTGACTGTGCAATTTGTCCGTGAAGACCCCATGGGCCCCACCACCTGGGACTCCACGCCCTGCTGTGCGCAGTGTGTCCGGAAGCGGAGGATTCCAGCAACTCTGAGAGAACCATCAGTGTGACCAAGTCACCCCAGTGCATCCTGCCTCTGCGATCTGCCTCAGAAAGTAAAATAACAAGAAGCTATGTGCTGGCATCCCCGCACTTGGTGTGGCTTCCGGAACCATGCATGTCGTGACATCCATCAGACCAACATCATTAAGACCCCTGAACACTTGCAAGGGGGCTGCTGTGCATCCGCCCACCCATCTAGTGATGACGCCTCCTGGGTGCCGGGTATGATAGGCTCCTGGCCTCTGGAGCTTGGCACGGGGAGCAAACAGGAAAACCAGTCCTTGGGGTGCTGTGAACAGCAGCTGACGCGGCAGGATCCAGCTCACCTAAGAAAGGAACAGCTGAGGCCTAGAGGGGCGGACAGGCCTGAGGAGGGGGTGAGTGAGCTGAGCTTCCCAGCAGATCAGGGACTCCCTGGGTCCTCCCTGGGGTAGAGAGCAGGTTCCCTTCATCCTTCCTTCCTTCCTTCCTTCCTTCCTTCCTTCCTTCCTTCCTTCCTTCCTTCCTTCCTTCCTTTCTTTTTNAGACAAGGAACACGCTAGAACACTCTCGAACAGGCTCTCGCATGTCCCCCCATCACCCACGCCTCCTCTATCTCTGGACCATGCTGTTTTTCTCTGAACCTTTTTTTATCTCCTGAACTCAGGTCTTTTGCACAGTGTTGGTTACTCTCAGGGTCAAACCGGGGCCCTGAATCAAAATGACCAGTAATGGAAACCCTGATGACTTGATTGTCCCACCTGAGTGCTCTTACCACAGGCTCCTCGTGGCTTGCTGTGGTCCCAGCAGGCCTGAGATCAGCAGAGAAGGGATGTCTCTTTCTTTCTTTTTCTTCCTTTTTGTGCCAGGGATTGAACCCTGAGGTGCTTACCACTGAGCCACATCCCCAGCCCTGTTTTCTATTTTATTTAGAGACAGGATCTCACTGAGTTGCTTAGGGCCTTGCTAAGTTGCTGAGGGTGGCTTTGAATGCTCGATCCTCCTTCCTCAGCCTCCTGAGCCACTGGTGTGCGCCACCACACCTGGTCCTTTCTTAATGATCCTGTTGTCCCTGGAACCTGTGATCTGCCTGAGAGGCAAGCCACCTCCAATTCAGAAGGCGGATGCCCTGCTGCTGGACGGGGCCCTTACCACGTTTCACGTTGATGTGGTCAGTTGACAGGGAGCATGTGGGCACGTTCACCCAGCAGGGTTCCAGAATGACTTGCCCGTGAACCAAACACTTCCTGATCTCGGTAGCTGTGAGGGTGAGGTGTGTGAGCTTGGAAGAAGCCTTCCAGTCTCCTGACTTCCTGCCAGAGCACCCTGAAACCTGGCTCACTGTGTTAGCAAGAGGAGGCCTGCAGCCCATTCCCAGACCTAGTTTAAAGCTGGGATAACAGGGAGGACCCAGCTGCCCACACTGGGAGCCACGGCCCATGCACAGCATCCCCAACCATGCAGACCCTGATACCTGAAAAGCAGCTGCCCCGTTGGGCCTGGCTCTCCCGGGGCATCTCAGGGCTCCCAGTTCATGTCACCTCTGTGGCCCCCCCAGGGTGCGGGCATTAAGTGATCACCAACCCATGGGTGTGAAAGTGCGTATTCTGGTTTGTCTCCTCCACTAGACTTTGATTTCCCCGGGGTCAGAAACGCCCCCCAGCCAAAGAAGGTGCTCACCAGCCGTTCACCAGTCACCACGTACAGCCCAGGGTAACATTTTCCTGTTTCTCAGATCCCTTAACAAACTTGCTTTTTAAAGTGCTGAAGTTAACTTTAGCCATTTTTGCTGGAAATAGTCTAAAATGTGCCCTTCAGGTGCCTAACTTCTAGTGGCTTCCCATTCTGTGTTCAGGCCAAGAACTAGGAAGTTCTCCTTAAAGCCAGGTCCTCTTTCCACTGAGACCATTGTCATGGTGTCTTTTCCTAAAGCTTTGTTCTTGAATCCACAGGGGGTGGGGCTTCCAGGGAACTTACCACCCTGACTCAGGGACGCTGGTTGGTTTTCATTTGACCTTGTCATCTGCGGACAAAGTGGCAGCCGGCCATCTAGATCGGGGAACGTGAGGTGACAGTTCGAAGAGACCACCTGGTGATGGAGAGTCTCACATGAGAAAAGACTGATGTGTGCTCTGCTCTGCCTGAGGAAAGACGCGGGTCAGAGAGGGAAAGTGTGTCAGCAGTGGGTGGGAATGCTGGAGTCTAGCGTCCAGAGTCGGCCAGGGTGTGGGTTGTCGGACCCTCGGACCATGGCCTAGAGGACTCATGTGGGAACATCCAATAAAGCTGAAGATGTGCATGTCTAGGACCCCACAGGCCCCTCCTCTGTAGAATAGCCCTCACTGTGTTGTTAAGTAGCTTGAACAAGGAGGACTTGTGGCTGTTTGTGTGATAAGTGTCCACAG
This sequence comes from Marmota marmota marmota, assembly GCF_001458135.2. Lineage (NCBI taxonomy): Eukaryota > Metazoa > Chordata > Mammalia > Rodentia > Sciuridae > Marmota > Marmota marmota. Next base: position 684,311 of record NW_026000172.1, read on the forward strand.
AGTCATGTGGCAGAGCACCCTGAGCCAACCAGACCTGCATGTGTCCCAGGACAGTGGCAATCACACTGGGTATGCAGGAGTGCGTGGGGTGCCCAGGAGCCCTGGCCTGAGGCCTGTGAGGGTGACGATCACAGGAGCTCTTGGCGTGGAGGTACGTGTGAACACACACAGGGAGCGAGCTCAGGGTGAGTCAGTGAGGGGCCTGAGGTCCTTGCTGCCCTCTTCTACAGCTTTCCTGTAAATTTGGTTTTTCAAAATAAAAAGTTGGTAGTCAGGCCAGGGGTCTCTAACCCACACATGGATACTCACAGGTGGCGAAGATAGTCACCCACGGGAAGCCTGGCAGACGGCACCTTTGGCCTTAAGTTAGTTCCAGGGAATGTGGGGAGGGGTGGCCAAGGGCATCGACTTAACTATGTCCCCAGCACTGCACCTCCTTCAACACAGAGGAGGAAGCTGTGTTGTGTGGGGACAGGTTGAACCTTCTGTCAGGGTGTTGGTGGAACGTTAGTGTTCGTGTTTTTCATAAGTAGGTGACCATTCATTAGCTCAGTAACTAAGGATGATGTTTTTGTGAAAACTACAAGGAAGCTGCTAAATGGCCCATGTTCTGTTTCAAGTTATTATGCTTTGGTGGTTAACAGCTTGCGCCCGCCCCCTCCTCTGATGGACAGCTGTGAGCACCTTCGGTGGTGCCTCCCAAGGCCTGCTGGGGCCGTGCTCTAAGGTGGACTTTGAGAGACCAGGGCTCCCTGTGGGTCACCCACTCACCCCGGCTGCTGTCCAAGGCCAAGCAGGCTCAGGCTTCACCTGCCCCAGGTCCCATCTGCCCCATGCCCACCTCTCAAGGGCAGGGCTGAAGTCGGCCTCCGCTGTCCGGGCTCTGCCCGTCTGCGTGGGTCAGGTGTGAGCCAGCTGATTGAGGCAGGAGGTCACAGCTGAGCCGAGTGTGGACGGCTTAGGCCCCCAGGACCAAGGCAGGCTGGACACTAGGAGACCTGGGCAACACGGTGGGACAAACAGTGACCTAACACAGGACTGAAGTGTTACCCGTCATTGGTGGTGGCAGTGTGGCATCCTGTCGGTCACGTGCCTTTCAACCTGAGTGAACAGTGATCACGCTGGTGTCCCTGAGAGCAGGGTCTCCATACAACGAAGGCGGGCAAGGCACGGTCAGTGGGGCTGAGGAACACTCCCGTGGCCTTCCCTGGAAACCAGAGGACCCCATGATGTCAGATACACATTTTCCAGCCCTGTCCCTGCAGAGGCCTAGAGATGGGGGTGGGGGGGGCAGTGCCACCAGCGCTCAGCTCTTCTCCAGATGCCTTCCCACCTGGCAGGCACGGAGACATTGCTGGAGAGCACGGCCAGGCCAGGCCACTGCCAAGCCAGCAAGACGCAGGGCTTCTGGGGTGGACAGAGAGTGACCATGGAACCTGGTTGGGCTCAACCAGATTTATGCAGTTATTCACTCCACTTTGGGACGTGTTTGAAAATTTTCAAAATTAAGTTTTGAAGGTTCTGTTTTTATTCCCCTGAAAGCATCTCGGGGTTGAAGTGCCGACCATCAGGGCTGGAGTCCTGAGCGTCTCTGGGGCCAGGCCATGGGGTGCCTGCCTGGACAGGGTGTGTGGTGTGCCGCGGGTGAGCAGCAGGGCCAAGGACACCAAGCCGTGAACAGCACATAGAGTGACTGCCAAGAGCCACCACGGGCAGCCACGGTGGGCACCGTACAGCACTCTGCCGAGGCTCTGTGGGCAGTTCCTGGTCCTGAGATCTCCTCCATACCCCACGTCACACTCGAGGGGTGAGACACTGATAAACCACCTGCCTGACGTCCGTGGCCAGCCAGCATTTGGCCCTGGGCACCAGGCTCAGGGCTGGGAGCATATTTTGGTGGGAATCTTGCATTAGAACGTCGCTTCCACCCCCCTCCCCTCCCCTCCCTCTCCTGTGGTTCCAGTTCTCTGGTCCTCTGTCCCTCGTCCTCCTGGGCCCTGCTGATTCTTTGGGACAGTCCTCCAGCCCCAGAGCCACCCCCAGGGGACAGGGGTGAGGCTCAAACCTGGGTCAGCTCAGTGGACCTGGTCAGTGGCCCTGGTCAGCTCTTCCCCTTCTTGTTGTTCTCACTTTTTAAATCGAATGCACCCCTTTTTCACAGATGTCAAAACATCCGCCCCCCATGGACACAGGGTCTCGTCTCTAGGGCAGAGTAGACAGGTTGGAGCTGGGTTCAGATCACCGCCACTGCTTCCTGATGCCGAAACCAGGGCTGCGCCCAGAGGTCTGGCAGTGTCTGCAGGACAGATATAGGAAAGATGCGGCCCGCACCCCGGACTGTGCCCTTCAGCAGGGAGCAGTGCGTGCCAGGGAGGACAGCCTCCTCCAGGGAGGCCCAGGAGGGAGGCCCATCAGGCACACAGCCTGGCTGGCCTCAGGAGCCCAGCCTGCTGGGAATGTCAGGACGTGTTGCAGGAGGGCTGAGACCACAGGGTCACTCTTGAAGTTCCTTCTTGCTGCTCTTAGAAATGAGGGTCTTGGACTGGGGATATAGCTCAGTTGGTAGAGTGCTTGCCTAGCATGCACAAGACCCTGGGTTCAATCCCCAGCACCACAAAAAAAAAAAGAAAGAAAGAAAGAAATGAGGGTCTTATGCTGAAGGGCACGGAGGAGCTATTGGGAAATCGGCCAGTGACCCCGGTTCTGCCAGGTGAGGTGGATGCACTCTGGGTTGGCATGAGGCTCCTCATTCCTGGAGTGGAGGCCAGCAGGGCCACAGCAGGGGAGGGCCGGCCTCGCCTCTGAGCTGCTGCAAAATGGGGAGACCATGTGGGTGAATGATGGAGACTGGGGACCTCCGTTGAGCGGCAGTAACAACCTCTCACCCGTGAGTGGCCCCTTGAACATGTCCGCCAGGCCTTCTTCTGGGGTCTGCAGTCGGAGGCAGCCCTTGCCCTGCTCCCTGCCTGCCACCCTCTCCTGCCCGAGGCCTACTTACTGCAGAGAATCGGTACAATTACAAGTCCTTTTAGAAACAGAACATATTGGCTTCAATCACTGCTGTCCCCTGCGGCCTGTGGTGCCCTTGGTGTTGCTGCAGGGAAACCCTGAGGCAGGCGGATGTCACCTTTTAATTTGCTGTTAGTTTCTCATGAACAAGTGAAGTTTCCAGAACTTAGTCCAAGCTCGGTTAGATCCGCTGACTTGGGTGCCCTCGGAGTTCGCGCTGTGTTTCAGGAAAGACGCTCCTGGACGCGGGAAGGGTGCGCTGGAAAGCCCTGGCCACATCTGCGGGAGTCCTGCCTCTGGATGAGGTGGCCTAGCTCAGGTGCCTAGGAGCTGGGTCACCTGATGCAGGGTCCCTGGGTGCAGGGTGCAGTGCTGACAGCCACCACACCCGCCGCCCAGCACTGTCTCCTGCCACTGTCAGGGGTTCTCCTCTTTGTCGGAGCCGAGCTTTTCCATGAACCCCATGACTCTGGGGACCTCAGTGGCAGGACCTCAGTGGCAAGGCCCGCTCAGCTCTTGCCACCCGGCCTCTGCCTGAACGCCATGCTGATGGGCAGCCCCACTGGCTGTGTAGGACAGGCCACCTCCCTCCTCTCAGGTCACCTCTCCCTGCTGCCATCTGGAGGTCTGTGGTCTGCGGCTGCCTCCAGACTCGGGAATTGTGTCCTCAGTCTGACCCAGTTCCCTGGGTTCTAGGACGATGTCAGTTATCAGAGCAGCATCCTTCCTGAGGCGCCCCCACTTCGGAGTTGACTCCCCCAGAGGAGAGGCTACAGTGCGGGGGGTGGGGGCGGGAGGGCCCGTGGGCCTGGGCCTCATCTCTGTTAGCCTTTGGCTTTATGGTCCCTCCCATCTCCCAGAGCGCAGGGTTAGACCTGCAGGTGGGTCCCGCAGGCTCAGGTCCCCCAGGCCGGTCAGACAGCTTCCCTGGGCTTCGGAATCCTCATCAGCAAAGGGGACCCTCAACAGTCACCTGCCAGAGTTAGCACGACGAGAGGGACAGACAAGTTGACGTGGGCGACGCATTGGGTGATGAGGCCATGTCTGTCACTGCTTGTCATGCTGCTCAGAGTCACTGTAACCCTCCAGACCTGACCAGCAGCCTTTGGGCCAGGCCCGGCCAGGGCCACAGCACAGGCCGAGGGGCGGGGCTCACACCTCCTCCATTCTTGCTTCTCTTTCTGTCTTTACTTTGGGGAGTACTTTGGGGTTTTCTTGGTTATTCAAGGAATGCTGCGGGGACAGCTCAGCTGATGCTGCCCCGGGCACAGGGCCACTGCAGGGGCAGGAACAGTCACCTGCATCTCCTTCCACTGGGTGAAGATGATCCCTTGGTGGCGTGTTGACCCCTTTGGGTGACGACCTTGCTTGTGACCACAGGCCATTCTGCCTCCTCTTCTCTCTCCCCAAGGCTTACCAGCTGCCAACATGGCGCTCCACACGCCCTGGCTGTCCTTGTCAGCCCATCTGGGCTCCAGTTCCACGCAGATTTTTTTTCTAATTTTGTGGTGCTGGGGCCTCTCGCCTGCTAGACACGACCCACTGAGCCACACCCAGCCCCTAAGTTCAGAAGGTTTTTGTTTTTGCTTTTACATACCATAAAGTTCACCTTTTGGGTTTTGACAGACTGCACCACCACGATCAGGATGTCCACAATTCCACCCACTCCAGAGTCTCCCTGGGACTGCGGCACCCCTCTTACCAGCACTGCCCCCACAGCCAGCCCCCAGCCCCCTTAGCACTGGTCTGGTCTCCCCTAGGGCTCTGCCTCTCGCAGTCCAGCGTCCTTCACGGGTGGCGGGACCAGGAGCTCTTCCTTACTGGTAGCATCCCAGGCTGTGCCGAGCCAGGTGGTCTCTCCATTCGGTGGGTTTCCTGCTGGAGGCTAATAATCTTTGAGAAGGCATTTCACCATTTTAGGAACTGCCTTCACCCCTGTCATTCCTTCCTCTCTGCCTTAAAGGCTGGGAATCTTGCTGGAACCTCTGGCAAGCTGCACATGACAATGGGTCTCTCAAAGGAAGGCCCCTTTCTTTCAAAGAATTCCCAATCAGTGCCAAAGAATGTCTCACCTCTGAGAAGCGAGAAGCCTGGGTCTGAGCTGCGTTCCTCACCCACCCACAGCACAGGATTTGCTCCGCCATGGATGCTACTCAGCTTGCCATTCCCCGTGTTTGAGTTGATGTCTTTCTCAGTACAGAGGCCGAGCTGCTGGGCAGGGGTGAGGTCCAGAGGGCAGAGGTCCAGGGTGTCAGGACAGGGTCTGTCTGGGGAGGCAAAGTCTGGAACAGAGGCGGGCAGCGTGGATGGTGGAGGCTCTCTGCCAGGGAGGTGCCCGGGATGCGATGGGGCGTGAGACGTGCCTCTTTGCTGAAGGGCATTCCCCAATCCTACTCTGGGTGATCCCTGGCTACCATTGAATCAGCGCCATCAAATCCTTCCCTGTCGGGCTGCAAGCCCCAGACCGCTCTCCTGGGTGCCCAGTAATAGCTCAATTGTGTGAGGGGCTGTGAAGAGCCCATGTGGGGATGAATAGGCCGGTTTCCATGGACACCGGCGGCTGGGCTGACCTTTGACCCACTTGTTGCCACCATACTGTTAACCACTGGTGGCTCTTGGCGGGGAGGAAACGGCTGTCAGGGGTGTTTTCTTTTTCCCTTAGTCTGGGCCTGGGTCCACACTAAGTAGAAATAACACCAATATTAGTCCAGGAGAAAGAGTCTGCTCCGTCCATAGACCCACCGGCCCCTCCGTCTCCCCCAGGCTTTCCCTTCTGCAGTGCAGACCCAGCCCCAGAGCAGGGTGTTTATGGTCGCCCTGGAGGGGACCTGGGAGTGCTGCTCCCAGGACCCTGTAGGAAGGGACAGGCCCCGTTCTGCTGCCTGCACTGTGGACCTGACTCCAGCTCCCCCTCTGTGCAGGACACTGTGCGGCACCTGCAGCCAGAGCCTTGAGAAGCCCTGCAGGAAGTGGCCGGGTCCCTGCCCTGTGGCACCAGGACCTCTGGGGCAGGGCCAGGTATGCAGCTTCTCCTCAGAGACATCAACAGAGATGTGGCTCCCAGCCGTGTGCAGGGCAGGTCTGTGGTTTCGTGGCCCCAAGGGAGTAGGAGCAGGTAGCCTGAGGCATTCTGGGCACAAGCTGGTTTTCCCCACCCCATGCCGTGCTGGGAGCTGACCTGGGTGGCCAGGGTCATGCCGACCCCAGGAGACATCAGGGCAGAGCTGGCTGTCCTCCCTCTGAGAGGCTTCTGCCTGAACCAGGCCATGGGGTGCCTCTCCTTGGTGGCAGCCAGAGCCTCTGGAGAGGATCACGAGCCTGCTGGTGTGTCCCTAAAGTCCCAGAGCTTTGGAATGAATGTTCCAAGGTGATAGGCAGATGCCGGGAGTGTCTGAGTCTGGCTGGAACCACTCTACAGACAGGGCAGGTAACTCTTGAACAGGACAGATTTTCATTCCTAAGTGGAAAAGGGAAGAGACCCCTGGTGGAGGTCAGCGGTGTGCACTGGACCTCAGTGTGCCCTGCTCGGGGCTGGGGTGGAGGTGGGCAGAACCAGGGCCTGGGGTGGCTCCAGCTTGAGCTGCTTGGAGAGCGAGGTCAGAGGGCAAAGTGCAGCCATTTCTATTTAGAGGCAGAAGACTCAACACAGTCCCAGGGCTTCCTTGGAATTGGAGTGAGGGGACAAGGACGTGAGGAGGAACCGCGGGGTGCATCCGCAATGACTGTGACCCCCAAAGGCGGTGCTGCGCACCCATTGGCCTGGGCCAGGCACACGCCTGCCTTAGGCTGCTCTCCCGAGCAGAGTTGTCTGATCTGTGTCTGATCTCGGTGACCCATGGGTGGTCTGGGGTGCGGTTCTGGTGTTCTGGATCAGGAGAGGTGCTGTTCAGACCTGTCTGGCTTGGTTTCCCACGTGCCCTGGAGTGTAGCCCAGGAAGGCACCACTTGGGACAGGAGACGTTCAACATGCTTTCAAGGCCTTTAGTTAAAAGTTCCAAGATATTTGTTAAAACTCCTGGATGGTTTTTTGTTTGTTTTTGTTTTTTAAATTTCCATCAAATTTAGTCCCGATGGTAACCGTGATCCCTGGCCAACCCAGGAGACCAAGGTCTGCAGGCTGTGGGTCACCTGTGGGGTTCGCCTGGTGTGAGTTGTTCCCTAAGAGGTTCAATATGCTTCTTTATCCCCGGAAGGTGCCCATATGGGCCCAGGATCTGCTTGCAGGAGACTGGACTGGGGGCAGCATCCTCACTACCCTGAGTTGTGGGGAGCAGGAAATAAACACGTGTTCGCCTTGGGCCTGGGGAGGGGCAGGCAGTGTCCCTTCATTCTGCAGCTGTGTAAACAGTGGGGGAGGGGAGCCAGGATGCTGGTGGAGCTTGGAGGAGCAGGAGGCCTGGGGGCTGCTGGGCTCCCTGCTGGGCTCCCTGCTGGGCTTCCTTGGTTCCGAGGGCACCTGGGGTGTGAGCCCTGAAATGTCAGGGTCTGGCCCCACCAGCCTGGGCCACCTTGCCTGTCGAGGTGAGGCAGGAGGCCAGGGTGGGTGGTGGACATCCAGGTGATGTCCATCCTGGCCCGGACAGGCTCAGGCACTGGGGTCTAGGGGAAGAAGCCCCTTCTTGCCCAGCCCAGTTCAAACAGAAAAAGATGGCAAGGTCCCTGCTGTGAAGCCAGGGCAGCTCCAAGGGGTGGAGACCGTGCAGGACAGGGGCCCATCAGGGACAGTCCATGGCCAGTGGGAGGAATGGCCAGCTCAAAAATGACCCCCGTCCTCGGCACTTTGTCCTGTGAGGGGTTTGGGAGGAAGTGGGCTTCACTGCAGCCCGGCCTCACAGATGCGGGGAGTGTGCCAGCCAAAGGACCACAATCAGTGGCCACTCTGCGCTCAGGTAGGGACAGAACACAGTGTCTCCCAGGCAGGTGGCCAGGGCAGGCGTGTGGCCCTCGCTCCTTCACTCTTGACTGCACCTCCTTTTCGGACTGTGGTGGACGCCCCTGTACAGTGGGGCCACTGAGCACTGAAGGAGGGTGCGGGTGTGACCTGGGCTGGGAGAACGCAGTCTGCGGGGGGGCTGGAGCCCATGGAGATTCACCTGCTAGCAAGTGCTCTACTCCTGAACTGCACCCCAACACTGATGCAGAAGTTAAATAATTCTCTAGTGTGTGGAAGAGATGGATGGAGGGGCTGGGGATGTGGCTCAAGCGGTAGCGCCCTCGCCTGGCATGCGTGCGGCCCGGGTTCGAGCCTCAGCACCACATAACAACAAAGATGTTGTGTCTGCCGAAAACTAATAAATAAATATTAAAAAAAAAAAAAAAAGAGATGGATGGAGGGATGGGGTCGAGTCCACAGGGTGTTGGATGTGTGAAGACCCATGTACCTGCTGGGGTCAGCTGCTGGGCCAGCAGCCCTGGGGCCCTGTCGAGGCTCTTCCCAGGCAGCCCTAGGCCTCCCTGTGGTCCTCTTCCCTGATGCTGAGGCTCGGCCCCCGCCCTTCAGAGCCTGCCCCACACCTCGGGCACGGTGCTGCCATTCCTCACCCCCAGGCTGGATTGATGACTGGCTCACCCATCTGGGCCACCACTGTCCAGTAGCCACCTTCAAAAGGACAAAAGGAAAGGAGGAGGAAGGACCAGGCACTGCCCAAGATTCAGAATCTCAGACACTTAGACACTCGCCCCAGAAAGTGTGGTGCCCAAACCAGAAGACAGCAAAAGGGCCTCCATGGGCATGTCCGCCCTGACCCTGACAGTTCCCTGTGAGAGGTGGGGGAAGAAGGCAGCGCCTGCCCACCTTGAAGCTGCCCTGCCGAGAGACAGAGAAAGAGAGAGAGGGCAGAGTCTCCCCCAAACCATGCCCGCAGTGAGTGGAGGGTGCTTTTTTTTGCTAAGTCCTTTCTTGGTGGAAATGTTCAATCTGTGTCTTTTGCTTTTGTTTTTAAGGAAATGGAGAAAGGAAGGAAGCTGGAGGGTGTAATTCGTTATGCTAGCTTTGGATTCTGCAAAATCAGGAAATCAGAGAGCACAGTGCCTGAGCGATGACATTTAACTTGACTGGGAAAGGCGTGCCCAAGGTCACCCTCTGCAAGGCTCCTCTTCCTTCCTTCCACTTTTTTGCGCAGCGGGTCTTTGGAGCTCAGCACTTTGGCTCATTTCTCCTGTGGGAACGGGAGCTGGAACCCAACATTGGACCTCTGGACCCTTGGAGTGCCTTTTTCTCAGTGCCTTGTCCTGGCCACCTCGACTGGGTTGTTGATTGACTCATTGATGGAGCCAGAGGAGGGGCCTTCTCTGGTGGCAGAGAACAGCGTATGTTTTCAGACACACCTGGCCTCTGTTGTGACTCAGGCTCCAGGTATAGGTTTCTATTTATTGATTTCCTTAAACACTTTTTGCTCCTTGGTGGTGTTTTGGTTCAGTCTGTTTGTACTTCCTCAGGACCTGGGTAACTCCATGGGGCTCCGGAACAGCTTGGGTCTCTTTGTCAGTGAGCAGTCCTTTCAGATTCCTCCCCTCCTCCCTCTCCTCCTTCCTTCCTTCCTTCCTTTCTCCCTCTCTCTCCCCACCCGCACTGTGAAGGGAAGATCTTAGAATAGCCAGAATCCAGAACATCTCCAAGTCTGAGGCCTTTGCTGGCAGGCCCCGGGGGAAGGGGCCTAGGTATTGCAGGCAGGTCTTTTCCATCTCTGGCTCTTTTTCAGTACTGGGGATCAACCCCCCCCCCCACGCACCGGGTGCTCTACTCCTGAGCCTCATCCCCATCCCTTTTTAGTTTTTTATTTTGAGACAGGGACTCACTAAAGTGTTGAATCTGGCCTCGGACTGGCAATCCTCCTGCCTCAGCCTCCAAGTTGCTGGGGTTACCAGAGTGGTCACCACACCAGCTATCTCTGGTCCTGCAGTTTAGCCCTTGGTACCATGAGGCTGGAACCCCATGTTTGCTGGCTTCTCCATAGCACTCCTATGACCCTGGACTGGCAGCAGGGACCCAGCCCAAACACAGTGTGACACCCAGCCAAACCCACTTTTCTCTTTGCAAGGGCCTCACTGGAGATGGACCGTGCCTCTCAGAGAGCAAAGATGGCCTGGGCGGCCTGAGGGTGGTCTGTTCTGCTTGCTCACCACCACCCTGATGCCGCCCATCACAGCAGTGTGCAGACACCCTCTGCCCTGACCCCAGAGGCGCCACTGCCCCTGGCTTCTGCTGCAGGGAGCAGCGAGTCCGAGGGTCCCTGTGAGTGGCGCTGCCCTTGTATGCACCAGTCCCCTTCCTGAGCACAGCGCCTCTGCCCAGCCTCCTCCTTCCTCCTCTAAGTCCCTAGTTTCTGCCTCCGCTCCTTGGCCTCCTTGTTGTGAGGTCCATATCTAACCTCAGACTTTCCCAGCACACTGCATGGTCTAAGCTCCTGGGTGAAAGGGGCATAAAAATTTTTCTTCCCTTTCCTCATTTAGATTGCAGTCTGTCCCTGGGCCTCCCACCAATCTGCATCCTGGTGCAGGACAGCCTCAGAGCCAGTGCTGACAATCAGCGTGCCAAGTGGCTTCTGGTGGCAGGCGCACAGGAGGCCTTCTGAGGTCCCCATGTTGGAGGAAGCCGAGTGAACAGAGCTTTACCAGATCCAAGGAGTCTGGCTGGCATGTGGCCTATTACTGTGGCCTCCACCACAGCAGCCTCTCCTTACACAAGCACCTGCACGCACGCCACCCTCTGCCAGAGATTTCTCTTCTCGTTTTTCTTTTTTGTACCGGGCATTGAACCCAGGGGCTCTTAATCCCTGAGCCACATCCCCAGCCCTTTATATATTTTTTTTATTTTGAGACAGTCTTGCTAAGTTTCTTAGGTCCTCACTAAGTTGCTGAGACTGGCCTTGCGATTCTCCTGCCTCAGCCTCCCAAGTCACTAGGATTACAGGCAAAGGTTTCTCTTCTTAAAGCCTAAGGTGATTTTTACATTTTACTTCAAACACTGAAGACAAGTGCAGGAAGCCAGAAGGCCAGAGCTGAGCTGGACCCAGGTCCCCAGGTCCAAAGCCCATGAGAAGGCTCTTCCAGTTAGGCCATCTTTTTGCATGTTTTCTGTCCCAAACTGAGTATTTCGAGAAACTTTGAATTAAATTTATTTGGATATTTGTATTTAATTTGTATTTAATTAGACAAATGGACTTTTTCTACTTGCACTACTTAAGGATTCACAGAAGAGAAATCAATTCCAATCTCTTTCTCTGGCGGTGGGATTTTAAGTTTTCCCCCAAATTGTGAGGATTTGAAAATCAGCTTTCATGAGGGCTCTGTGGAATGAAGCCTCAGCGCTGCAGCTGGGACTGCTCCTTTGTGAATATGCAAATTTGCATCTTCTGTGGCTCCCCCTGGGCTTGCTGGAAGTCTCCCAATGTGGTATTTGTCATTAAAATCACCGTGTTATGTGGGGGGTTGTGGTGACTTCCCCAGATGCAGTGATCCTAATTGCAACCATACAGGTTATCCAAACACAGCTTGAGTACTGAAAACAGCCCTGTAAGCCAGCCCTGTGAGCCAGCGTGCCCTGGTAGGTGAGCAACGCATGCAGAGGAAGGCAGAGCTGGGTTCTGGGTCCTGTGCGGTGGGCCCAGGTCCTTCCAACTGGCCTCTTCTTAAATCAGGAGTCTGACAGTGTTTACAAACATTAGGCTTTACTAATATTTGCTTTCTGTGAACGGAAAACCCAGGGCACCTGCAGTGTGGAAGGCAGGGGTGCCCCAAATGTGGCCTCAGGGAGTCCCGAGGGCTCAGTTCCACAGTTGTCTGGACCAGTACTTCAGAACACGCTTGTGCATGGGGCTTGCAGGAATGCAGATTCTGCCCTGGGCTGGGAACTCTGCACTCCTAACACCATCCCTACAAAGCTGTTGCTGCTGGTCTGTGGGGCCCACTTTGAGTAGCAGAATCTAAAGCCAAGTAAATACAACCCAGTTAACAAACGAGAGAGAATCTACCCCCCGGGGAGGCTGTTTCCATTGGCCTCGGTTTTCCTAGCCTCTCCCATCCAGTTCATCCACATTTACATCTGCAGAGTAGAAAATGGTGAACATCTGACAACATCCGTGGAACTGACTCTGACTGTTGCAGGGCCCCCGGGAGCTGGGGGAAGAAGAGGCTCTTGGCCAAGCCCGCCCCCGCCCAAACCACCGGATCCTCAGCACTGTGCTTGCAGTTTTCCCAAAATGCTCATGGACGTGGTGATCCACCCACTCTGGCCTTCCTGATAACAGGCAGCCCAGCCAGCAGTGAGGGGTTGGTCCAGAGTAAACCCACCCCGGGCGCCCGCTCAGACCTGGCCGAGGATTGACATTTCCTTTAGCTGTCTGAGCAAGAGCCATCCTGGGCCTCTCCCAGCAGCCCACATCTCCTCCGGGCCAGCAAGCCTGTGGGCACTCCATAAATACTTGTTGATTGACTTGACTCATTCCCTGGAGAAGAAGAAACAGGGAAGTAGGGAAAAGGGAGCGGACTCAGTTCTTTCTAAGCGTCCTGAGGAAGGGCCCCATGCACCTCGGGCTGCAGGATGTGGCTACTTTCATCCTCGAAGCAGCAATGAGGAGTTTAGATTTTCAGTATTCATTAATTTCCCTCCTTAGAGGCTAGAGACAGTGGTTCCCTCTAGAATTTCTAATGGGGAACCCAGCAGATGTGCAGCCTCATTGCTGCCCAGAAGCAGCAGCCCTGGCTATCCTGTGGCACGGGGACTTGTTCAGTCTCCAGCTTCTGGTGGGCAAGGGTGGACTTGGCCGCAGGCATTGTCTGCAAGGCCTGGGCCTGTTCTGCTCTCTTCATCCCAGTCTGGCCCCCATCTCCTTTGCTCCAGGTGGGAGGCCTGTGTCCCCTTGGCACAGCATGTCGGCAGAAAGGGTTTGTGACAGGAGCCAAAAGCCCAGCTCTCAGGCCGGCCCCACATGCCACTCAGCCACCTTTCTGGGATCTGCAGAGCCTCCTCTGAGCCTGAGTGGCTTTGACCTCCTCCCTAGAACCTTTCCTAGACCATGCTCCCCACAAGCGCCCTTGCTCCCTGGGGGCCTCATACCCTGAGAGTTTGAACTTGGGCTTCCACCAGGCTTTCAGGAGACTCAGAAGAGACCCAGGAGCTCCTGGGGCGGGAACACCCTCAGGTCTGGTGCTGCAAACAGCTTCCCAGGTGTGACCCAGGAGCAAGATTTCTGCCACTCTGCTTCAGCTTCTCATCTGTGAGAGGAGATCACGGTAGTTCTACGGCCCGAGGCGCTATGAGCATCGGTCTATGGGCGCCAAGAACTAGGGCAGTGCTGGCTGTTTTGAGGGTCATCAGTGCTGTTTTATAGAAATTGTGAGCTTTGGCTTGCGGCCAAGTCCACCCCGTCAGCACCCTGCGTGCTCAGTAGGTGCATCCTTTAAATTAAAGCATTAATTTTCTAACAAGAAAGAGAAGTGGGAAGCCAGGCATGATGGTGCACACCTGTAAACCCAGCAACTCAGAAGGCTGAGGCAAGAGAATCCTGAGTTCATGGCCAGCCTTAGCAACATAGCAAGACCCTCATCTCAAAATAAAAAATAAAAAGGATCCAGGCGTGGTGGCACATGCCTGTAATCCCAGCAGCTTGGGAGGCAAGGCAGGAGGATCGTGAGTTCAAAGCCAGCCTCAGCAATGGCAAGGCACTAAGCAACTCAGTGAGACCCTGAGTTCAATCCCTGGTACCAAACGAACAAAAAAAAAAAAAAAAAAACGGCATGGGGATGTAGCTCACTATCACAGAGCCTTGGGTTCAATTCCTGGTGCCAAAACAGGGTGGTGCAGAGGGATGGGGGGGGATCCCGCAGGGGGTGTTAGGAGCAGCGGAATGCAGGCATGTATTAACCAGCAGCCCTCTGGTGGAGGAACGCTCAGGCAAATTGGCATTTGCCAATTTTCTTGGTGTAAATACCCCCACCCAGGCGGATGTCAGGCACCAGTACAAGATAGTGAGTCCTGAGTTTGGCAGAGATGCTAATGCCTAGTGCCAGCCAGCTCTTGTCTGCCCCTGGGGCATCTGTGACAGAGCCACAATCTCTACCGCCATCACCTCAGCCCTCTTCCCCACCCCCACAGGTTGACATTTTGGCCTTTAAAAAAAAAAAATGCTAAGATATCAGACACAGCCTAGCTTGAAGGGTCAGTAACCCTACGTGGGTCACGCTGCCCACAGAGTTGGTATCCCTGTCAAGGAAAGCCCTGGACGCAGGTTGAGGGAATCTGGGGACAGACAGCCTTCCAGGGGCCTTGTGGAGCCACTTCAGGCTCGAAGGAGCAGCTCGGACTCTGAGGGTGCCCAGTGTGAGCAGAGATGGGCCACGAGGCCTCACGAGCTGGGTTCCAGGTGGCTCCAAAAGTCCTGGGGCCGGCCGAGTGGCGGAGGCCAGGAGGAAGAACAGGGCAGGGTGCAGGTCCGTTCCTTGTGTGGGCGCCTGTGGTTGGCTGGTTTGGATTTTGGTCTTTTGGTCTAATTGAATGATTTTGGGAATAAGAGGAAAAAATAACCACTTTTTCTCACCATCTGAATACTGTTTTTGAATAAGCAAGAATAGGTCAGTGCTCTTAGTGGGCAGGTCCCGGCCTTGCTGGTGGCCCACACCCCGACACTGGGTCTGGGGAGACTCCTGTACTGCGCTCGGGATGCTGGCAGGAGGAATCAAACCTCCTGCTTTGTAGTGCGTGGGGCGTGGGGGGCAGCAGTGAGCAGGCACACGGAGTGGCAGTGGGCTGGCTGGCATACCTGCAGTGCGTGGTGCGACAGTTGGTGGGCAGGCAGTGGGCGGGCACATCTGCATGCACAGGCAGGTGGGGGCGACAGAGGTGGGCACACCTGCAGTGTGTGGAGTGGCAGTGGGCGGGCACACCTGCAGAGCGTGGGGCAGCAGTGGGCAGCCACACCTGTATTTCCAGAGACCTTTTCTAGCAGCTGTGCTCAGCGAGGAGTGGCACCTGCCCAAAGTCACCTGCCAGTTGGGACAGTTAGAATCGAGTCTCAGTTTTGCCTGCTGTGTTCCACCCACCCCCTAGCTGGCCCTCAAACCCACCAACAGGTGAGTCCACCCTGCAGGCCAGGAGAGTCCAGCACCTGTGCTGGCCATGCTTGCTGGGGCTGGAGGGAGATAGAAGGAAGTCCCCCTCCCAGCAGCTATAGCGCCTCTGGATTCCCAGTGGTCTTCAGCTGAGGGTGCCTTTTGAAGCCACAGCCTCGTGGCCGAGGGCCCTACCTTCAGGAGCCACACTCGTGGTGACCCTAGCTCCCCAGGCACAGCATAAAGCCAGGGCGCTTCTGACTGCTGCCTCCCATGCTCACCTCCGGCCCCTCCAGAAGTGCTTCCCTAGGAGTTTAGGACTCTCTGGCTCCCAGGAGAAGGGCCACAGAAGTCACAGTGTGATGGAGCAAGTGTCCCCCACCATGCTCCGGTGACGTCTGCACTGTCACCGGAGCATGTGACTCCCAGGAGCACCCACCACCCGTTCTCCCAGCCCTGGGCCCAGAGTGCAGGTTGCACCTTCGGGGCTGAGTGGCGGCAGCTGGAGGAAACAAGAGGCCTCTCAGCATAAAGCCTCAGAAAGCCTAGACACTCTGCACCAGAGGACATTAGCCCAAGACTTAGCCTGGGGAGCAGCCGAGGGCCTCTTGAGGCTTGCAGCACTCCTAACCAAAGCCCTCACCCCTGGAGGAAGTTGGCCCCTGACCTAGTGGCCCGTTCAATAGGGAGAGTGGCAGGCCATGACTGCAGAGGGACTCTTCCTATTCTAAGGACAGAGCAGAACCTGCCGTGGAGGGTGGGAGGTCTGGCCTATGCGGCTGCTCCACCACCACTCACGGTGGTGTCTTCGCTTGTCTCTGTGGCTGGCTTATGCTGGCAAGCCAGCATGGCAGATAGGGACCATGTTCCTCCCGGCTACACGCATGGGGGAGCATTCAGGGAGAGACCAGACCTCATGCAGGAGCTTTCTCTTAAGATTGAGAAGGTGGACCCCCAGGAGGCGCCTTGGGCCTTGGGAAAGGGGCTGTAGGCCACCCCCCATCTCAAAAATACCTTCCTGCTATTTATCATCCTGTAAGAGCTGGCCTGGTCCAGGTCCTCAGCTCGGAGCCCAGCCCAGCCTCCCGCCCCGGACTATACTCATCTTCTAACACTTGTCACCTGAGGCCCAGGAGTAACCGTGGACCATGTGCATACAGCAAGGGACGCACAGACCCTGCTGTCAGCTGTGACTTGCAGGAAACTGGGTAGGAGCTGGGGGCTGTTCCACCTTTGGGAGCTCTGCACCCTTTTTGCTAAGTAGCTCGCAACCGGGAACAGGTGGGAGGGCCGAAGGCAGCGGGCACAGGTGGCCGGTGAGGGCTCTATTTGGGCTGCTCTGCATCATCAGGGATAATCATTTGTAGACTTACTGCTCCTGCAAACCACAAGCCCTGCGTGGGCTCCCTGTGCTATGCAGCAGGGATGAGGTGACCACCCCGCCCCCCGCCCCGGGGCAGCACTGGTAATTCAGATTTGGGCAGATGTCAGGAGGTGAGGGAGGCTTCTGAATTATAGAACTGACACAAAAGGGCACTCTGTTTGGTTTGGGGGTTTCTTTGGTGGTACTGGGAATGGAACCCAAGACCTTGTGCATGCTAAGCAAGTGCTCCCCTGCAGTGTCAGATCCACAAACCCCAAGGAGCAAGATTCGCCACACTGACCTTGGCCAGGAGTGTAAGCCAGGCCGTCAGGCGTCCCTGGGCAAGGCCTTTTGGGGGTCCATTGTAGTTAAGGGGTCCTTTCCCCTGCATCTGGGGGCTCAGAGACTGTTTCATAGCCATTCAAATATTCCCCTTGGAGTGTCGCTTGCAATTCACGCGGCTGTGGGTGAAGAAAGGGCTTGCGCTGGGAGTCGCTGGAGCCTGCAGCCAGCACTTAATGAGCTCTGCCTGTGTAAACCGTATTAATTGTGGTTGTTGCTTTTTAATTGCCCTTAAGTTTCTTGTATGCTCACCACCCCAGGGCAGGAGCTCTGGTTTCTGTTTCCGCTGGGGGCCCCTCTCCTACCCCGATGCCTAGTGGCCTCATCAGACCGCTGAGCTCTGCTACCCCACCCCTCCCTGTCTGGCACCAGTGCTGGGAACAGCGCAGTGCTGGCTGCCCCCAGGGGGGTGGTGACCTGCAATTCTCCAGTGGCAATGAGCCGGATACCAGTGAGGGGACTGTGCCTCACAGCCAGGTGGGCATCACCAGGACACTCCCCCACAGGCCCGTCGCTGGGACCTGGCAGCATAGCAAGATCCTCAGCACGTGAGGACGTCTACCCTGAGAGGCTCTGGTGAAGGACAGTGCACTCGAAGAACCTGGAGGAGGTTTTGAAAACAGAAGGCCAGACCTTGATCTCGCGTTTGGGGTTGAGGACCCCTAATGCCGATTCACCCCAACTCACGTGTGGCCGCCCTGCCAGCAGACTGACGGGAATGCCTGTGGAGGACTGTCCATAGACACCTCAGAGGACTGTCCACAGGCGCCTCCGGCTGGGCCCTGCCTGTGAGAGAGCCATAGCCTGCTTCCCGACCCCTGAGAAAGGCCGCCTCCCTTCCTACTCCTCCCCAGGCCTCAGTCCCTGACCCTTGGGCCTCTCCCAGGCCTGTGTGTGACAGGGCAGGGCCCTGCCCTGTCAGGGACCTCTGCAGCCTGCGGGGAAGGTGCTGAAGCAGGAGCGGCAGTTGTGGGTAGCCTGTCTGTCCTGCGTGGAGTCTAGCCCCGGCCCTTTCTCCCAGTGGTCACTGTGCAGTGGTCGGCAGGCCTGGTGTCTACAGCCTTTGTCTGAGCCCCCTGACCCTCCCCAGGGACTTTTGTTGGTGGGGTGTTGATAGCCCCTGAGAAGCTTCCTGGCAAAGGGGAGGTTAAAGTACAGAGGGTGGGGCGCTGTCAGGGTGTCTGGGCTGCAAGGAGGGAAATAGCTGAAGATCCTCTTCATGGCTCCAGGGGAGGAGGGTGGGCACGAGCAGGCCCGGCCTTGTGCTAATCTTGCTGGAATGTAACCAGTTTGGGCAGTTTTTGGCCTGGTGTTGCTCTGGGGCCAGCGCCCCCGCCTCTCAGGGGTTGGCGTGGTCCCCAGGCCCCTCCACCTGTGTCTGCTCTTTGTTTGTGGCAACCAAGCTTTGGGGAGTCCGAATTAGATGCTTCAGGTGGCAAGGTCAGGAGCACCTGCAATGCTCACCTGTGAGGGAGCCGTGGCAGATCCAGGCACCTCACCTGCAGGGTGGGCAGAGGGGGACGCTGTAAGAGGAAGCCCCCACCTGTTGGGTCAGGCTGCTTGGCTGCCTCCTGGGGAGTTCTGTCTGCTGCAGGAATGGGATCTGTTATCTTGGCCTGGGTGCTGGTTACATAATTTCTACATGTTAGAATGTCCTCGAGCTACACACGGGATTCGTGCACTTGCCTCTAAATCGCAGGCCTTTGTTTAAAAGCTTCAAAAACAAATTTCTAAAAAGCCTCCTTCCTATCCAAGGACTGGGGTGGAGCCCAGTCCAGGTCGTCCCTGCCACTCTGCTCACATGATGCTCCTGGTCCCCAGGGCCCACCCCACTGCACAGCTGCCCTCCAGGTGCTTCTGTCCCCTGAGCTCTGGGGACACCTGCTGCCCTGGCAGGGGACACCCAGCAGGCAGGACTCTGCTCCTCCTATGCCGTCGCTCACGAGCAACCCGTCTGGTGGGCCCACCCTGAGCTTTGGTGCTTCCTTTAGACTCCTCGTTTTCTGTGATTCTGGATCAGGAAGCGATTTCCCTCTGAGTATTTTTAGGGTCATGAGATTCGACATCTAACATTCAGATCCTGGCTCCGCACTCCACGCTGTGTGGCCTGGGAACCTCGTCTGTGAAGTGGGGGCAGCAACAATACTGACCTCACAGGGCTGACGGAGGACTGGGAGAAGCTTGGACCGATGGCTGCGCTTATTATGCGGACAGCGATTAGTTTCCATCATTGTCATCAGAACCACACTGCCCCTCACCCTGTGGTCCCTTCCCACACACAGCATTGCCCTGCGCCTCAGTAGCTGGGCCCCAGTGGACACCTCCCTCAGCCACTGCCCTCCCCACAGGGCAGCCATGAGTCCAGGAGCCAGAGTACCGATCTCTGCCTCCCCAGGGCCTGCCTGGGCTCCCCCTCTGGCCTGTCCCCCAGGTTAGCACCCAGTCCCCAGGGTGCACACCACTACGCTGAGGGGTACCCGGGGCTGTGTCTGGGGTGTTCCCAGGTGTGGTCTTGAGCCCTCCTGGGACCTGCTAGAAGTGGGGGTGGACGGGGAGGCAGGGCCTGCCGGATCAGGCTCCTCCCAACACCACCACAGTTGGTACAGAGATCACAAGTCTGAGAACTCTGCATCTACGCGTTTTCACCTCACTAGGAAAGGGTTCTGCCATGCTAGGTGGACACACTCGACGGCTTGTCAGCTTGAGTCAGAGCTTGAGTCAGAGCTCGAGTGTGCAAGCGTGTGAGTGTGCTGCCACACTGCCCCCAGGCCTTGCAGATACGCAGGTGGGCATGTCCCCTTGCCTGACCATCACAGCCTTCTGAGACCCAAGCCAATCAACCACATTCTCCTCTGTCATTGTCTTGGGAAACCAGGGCCCCATGTCCCGTGTTATCTGGAATTCAGCTAAGGAGTGAATATGTGGTTCTAGAACAGAGAGCCCTGCCCTGCGTGGGACGCGCCCTTCCAGGCCAAATGCAGCCTCTCCTCTGGCCTTCACTGCCCACTCACACAGCAATTATCTCTTGGGACACAGGCGCTGGCCTCAATTGCTAGACTGTGACCACCCCAAGCCACAGGGTCCCCGTCCCTGAACCACAGAGGCCGCAGCGTAGTCGCACAGTGCGTATTTGGAATGCAGCTGTACTCGCCTGCAGCAGGCACGCTGATTGGTGTCCCTGATTGGTGTCGGGGTTCAGAACCGGCCTGCGGGTGAACCTTGCCCTCCCTGTGAACACACCCAGGCCCTAGAAAATCCAGTGGCCAGCCTGCAACTCGACCATAAACCCAGGCTTCCTTTCTATTATCTTGGACGGGGTTTGCTGGGTCATTTGTATCTGTAGGAAATCTCAGTGCTGCTGCTGAAAGGCAGGTTTTTCACATTCATTTGTTCTTTCAGTGGTTTGGCCCATAAAGCAGCGGGCTGGCCTGAGGGAAAATCCGGCCTGAGAGAATCCCAGTTTGTCTTTGGTGGTAGAAATTAAACAGCTTCTCCAGGCCGTGCCCTCAAACTTCGCCCCGTTTGCTATTGAAAATGGCATCTCAAGGGGTAAAGAGAGCCGTGGGATAATAGAGACTGAAAAATGTTTCAGTTTTAGCCATTTTGTTTTCTTTTTTTCTTGGAGAATAATCTTTTGGGAAAAACTTGGAAGGAGACCTTTCGAGCCACACAATTTCTTAAGCTGAATTCAAGCCTCAAGTCGTGGCTTGATTCATTTTTCTAAACAATGGACAAAGAAGCGCCGGGGGAGAGCCGGAGATAGGGGGGGTTGGGCGAGGAGTGCAGAGCGGGCAGCATTGCCCAGGAGTGTCCCACGCTGGCCGGCACCATAGCAGCCCCCCAACGTTGGCGGTCTCCATAGTTAGGTGGCTGGGACTACAGACATTGTGCACGTGTAGGGGGATCCCCAAGATGCCCCCTCCCTACACTCAGATCTCCCGGGGTTTACATCAAACTGGGGTCTCCCACGTTGTCCATCTCCGGGTGGTGTGCAGGAATCAACCCATCGCTCAGAGGCCATGGGTATGGAGTCCAGGTAAGGCCTCTGGGGACTCAGGTCTTGCCATAGTTGGTGAAGAACTCGCTCTCTGCAGCACCTTGTCAGCTTGCAATGGCCTGCGTGAAGACTCTGCAGAAGCTGTGGCTCACAGGATCTTTACAGTGTGCACTTACCGTGCAGGAGCTGAATATACACTCAAAAGCATCATTACAGTTATCAACTACTTCTGGAATTCTTGCTGGTGTGTGTGTGGTAGTTGAAAGCCCAAGCTATAAAATTTATTTCCAATAATATTAGTAGAATTATTTCAGCCCCTAGAGCCCGCCATAAAAGCTAACTATGACGACAGAGGCCACAGGCCTGTACCTGAGGACATTTGGTTTCTATCAAGGTGCATCACACAAGCCAAACCTCGGATGGCCACCTCCAGAGGCTGCTCCCCAACAGACATTAAGAGAAGGCATTTGGGGCAGGCTTGTGACTATGGGCCAAGTGAGCTGTGGGACCTGCAGGGCCAGCCTGTGACAGCCTACTGTCAACCCCCATGACAGGGCGTGGGAGGGGACTATGCAGTGCCATGGGGACTGTGTGTGTGTGTGTGTGTGTGTGTGTGTGTGTGTTTTGACACCCATCTTCCAAGTGCACCCGCGTGTCCCAACAGAGAAGTAAGGACCAGAAGTTGCACTTTTTTTTGGTACTGGGGATTGAACTCAGCGGTACTCAACCATTGAGCCACATCCCAGCCCTATTTTGTATTTTATTTAGAGATAGGGGCTCACTGAGTTGTTTAGTGCCTCACAGTTGTTGAGGCTGGCTTTGAACTCATGATTCTCCTGTCAGCCTCTCGAGCTGCTGGGATTATAGGCTCTTCAAGATGTTGCCAAAAGAAGAGATCAGGGGCTGGGGATGTGGCTCAAGCGGTAGCGTGCTCGCCTAGCATGCGTGCGGCCCAGGTTCGATCCTCAGCACCACATACAAACAAAGATGTTGTGTCCGCCGAGAACTAAAAAATAAATATTAAAAAATTCTCTCTCTCTCTCTCTCTCTCTCTCTCTCTCTCTCTCAAAAAAAAAAAAAATCTAAAAAAAAAAAAAGAGGTCAGGCCATGAGCAGAGTGGGCCATATGTCCATGGGAGCTCCCAGGACCGCAAGGCCTCTTGAACTCTGAAAGCTTGAACTCTGAAAGCAGTGGGGAGCAGGAGTATGGACAGTCCTCCTGGAGCCGGGGCCTCCAGTAAGTCCTCCAACCGATTGCAGCACTGGGATCAACTGCTGTGGCTTCAGTGCCCTGTCCTCACCCAAAGTCAGGCCAGGCCAGTGATGGTGCTCTCCAGAAATCACAGAGCCGCTTCTGCTATGCACGAGGGTCCTGTGTGTGTGTATGTGGACTACCCACCTTCCAAGTGCAGGTGAGGACAGCAGAGGTCCTCCAGGAGCCCACCACCTGCACCACCAGTGACCCAAGGTGCCCAGGGTGGTGACCAGCCCCTGGCAGGAGTCTCTCCCAGGCATAAGTTGGGATGCGCTGTGAGCACTGTGGCTAGAGAAATGTCAGGGGGTGCTGTCGGGTGGGATCAGGTGGCCAGTGTGGGGCAGGCTGGAGCCCTGAGGCCCACAGGGAAGATAGGTAGTTTTTTCTGCAAACTTGGGCAGCACCAGAGCTCTTGGCAGGGCAGTGACACAGTCAGTGGGGAGAAGGACAGCTGGGCTGCAGAGGCACTGCAGAGGGTTAGCGCCATCTTCGGAGGTCGGGGCAGTGGTGAGAGGCTAGTGTGGAAGTGACCTGAGAGGCCGGCCAGAGTTACTATGAGTGGACTTCACCTCTGCCAGATGCAGGGGCCTGGGAAAAAAGAAACCAGAACTGTCCCTAGGGTTTGTGCCATGATCGGGGTAATCTGTGTCCTGGCTTGCCTCAGTTGTGCAGTGGCAGTGTCCCCTGGGCTTTCAGAAGAGCCCTGGCTTCCAGGACATTGGAAAGCTAGACCAGTGCTGAGGCTGGAAATGAGGAGAGAGGGCAGGCCAGGGCAGGGAATTGAGAAGACCCACCCCCAGGGGGCTGAGGCACCAGGGGTGACGGAGGGGGCCAGATGGGTGTCCCAGAGAGGAAGGAGCTTACTAGGGAAGAGACCTGGAAGGTGGCAGTGCATTCAGCAGCTAGGAGGTCAGCAGCAGCCTTAGCAGGGTTAGTGTCCCTGCAGGGAAGCCAGACTGCTGTGGACGGAGGGATGGAAGGAGCAGAAGGACCGTTGATAAGGGGAGAGTGGCAGCCTGTCTGTCTGTGGGGGTTTTGCCAGTAACACTGGTTTTCTTTGACTGTTTTTCCTTCTGATGGGAAAGTGGGAATTGAGGAGAAAGAAATCAATGGCCCACTTGAACCCTGGCTTTGAGTTTGATTCGGCACGTGCTTGAGTGGCTAAGGATTCCTGACCGTGGACCGTCAAGGTGGATCAAGTGGAGAATTTGGCCACTGAGCTACAAAAAAAGGATTGAAAGGGGCCACACCTCCACGACCTGGCTCTGTGTGCCCATCACGGATCCTGGGACACAAAGTACAGTTGTCTTCCTATCCAGTGATGGCCTTTTAGAGTCAGCGGAAGGAACCAGGTCCTTCTGAAGTGGCAGGAGTGGCATCTTGTCACCAGATACAGAGCCTGGTCACTCACAGTCTCCAGTTAGTTCTGTAACTGACCTGATGCCCAGGTTCTGCCTAGACCTGGGCACCACCAGGCCACTCAGGAGATGGTCTCTAGGGTTTCTCTGCTCAGTATGTGCCTCCTCCATAACCAAGCCCTGGATTGGGCTGCAGAGGTTGGAGAACACAGCAGCCCCTCTCTCTGCCTAGAAGCAAGGCCAGTGACCAGCTAGGGCCATCGGGAATGTCAGGAAATTCTGGGGTGATGGAGACTGTCCCAACGCAGGCGTTTCCTCTCCAACTTCTAGTGGCTCCTGTGTGAGCCCTGTGAGGGTTTTTCTGAGCTGGTGGTTTTTCCACATGTACCAGAAACTTCCACCTTGAGCCTTAATGGAGCTGGGTGTAGGTAGGGGACTATGGTGGCTGGCATACAGTATCACTGAGAAATGAGTAATGGTGGGTGAGTGGGTGCCTGCCCTGGGGGCATCAACAAAGAACATGAAGGCAGACTGCAGGGCGGCGAGTGTAGCTCAGTGGTAGCACACTTGCTTAGTGTGCACAAGGCCCTGGGTTCCACCCCCAGCACCAAAAAGAAAAAAGGCATAAAGGGACCCAGGGCTGAGGATCAATGGAGGTATCTCTAAGGAGAAGCCCAAACAGTGGGTAGAAACTGCAGTGTTAGCCAGGCAAAGTGCCGTACTCCTATAATCCTAGCAGCTCCGGAGGCTGAGGCAGGAGGATCGTGAGTTCAAAGCCTCAGCAAAAGCAAGGCTCTAAGCAACTCAGTGAGTCCCTGTCTCTAAATAAAGTACAAAACAGGGCTGGGGGTGTGGCTCAGTGTGGATTCAATCCCTGGTACCAAACCCCCCACACCAATAAAGAAACTGCAGTGTTATGAGGCGGGTTAGCATAGAGGACAGCACCAACCTCATTAGCTTCACCTGCAATCATCATATATATTTGTTTAGCCAAAAGAAGAAAATGATGCTCATGATCTTGTCATTCAGAGATACTTTTGGCTTGGCTCTCATTCTCCCTCCCTCCACATCTCTGTTTTTCAAAAGTGGACTCTCTATCTATTTGGCATCCTTCTTCTCCACTTGAGCATCTGTGACAAGCACCTATGCATGTCTAAATGTTCCCCCGCTACGTGAGGCCAAGCGCCCTCATGGCTGCTTGGGTATTGAACGTCTTCCAGCCGCTGCGGGACCCCTCTCTACAGCTGTATTTTGCTCACATCCTCAGTCACTTCCTTTGATGCATTCCTAGAGGTGGCGAGTCTTTGGAAACTTGCTCCAGATCTTGAAGTTGCACAAGAAGGAATTTACTTATAGATCCTCCCACCAGCAGGGCATGGAGAGGAGCTCATGGGATTAAGAAGGAAAAGCCTTTGCCAACCCGACAGGCTGCCCGGCTCATTCCTGAGTGCATGATTCCCTCCTCTCGAACTCGACTAGCAAAGTTTAGGGGAGGCTCCAGCTTCACCTAGGTGGCTTGGCACCTAGCCCAGAGGGTCTCTGCTGTCTGCCCACACAGCCCCCTGCCTTGTCCAGTGGCTCATGGGGACAGCAGGGGACAGTGTGGAGGTTTGGTGGCTTCCCGTCTAGCCGCTCGGATGGGTATTTTACGGCTGTACATTGGTGTTCATAATATTGATTTTATTGCATTAATATCTTGTTCCCTTTCAATTACTTTTACATTTGCCCCTGTAGTTTATATGTTAGCAGCAAAAAATAACCTGAGCCCTCACAGCTCCTCTACAGCTGGGGGAGGCCCCTGGGTTGTTCTGACTGCAGCTGGACCATGGGTATCTGGCGCCCTGAGGAGCCCAGGGCAGGCCGCGGGAGCTACGCTGCCCCCTCCCAGCACTGGGTGGTGGGAGTCTGACGTGGTCTCTGGAGGTGACTTGGCAGGCTGCTCCACCTCTGCGTACCTCAGTCCCTTGGTCCCTTCATCCAGGATCACAGTGGATAGCTTCTAAGGCTGACAATAGAGTGAAACAGTGAGGGACGTGGCCAGGTGGACAGCTTGGTGCAGGGCAAGCACCATCTTCAAAGGAAGCCATTGACCCTCCTGTGCAGACGGTGTGGCCGTGGCTCTGCCATTCCTACCTACTTTCCTGGAATGACACCATATCGGACAGTACATTCCATCAGTGTCCTGCGCCGGGTGGAGTTGAGTGGCACAGCCAGGTAGGACGCGCAACATCCTGGGTGTCTGACGGTTGGTCCCAGGTCCCTGGGACAACAAGAGGCATGGATGTGTCGGTCCCTTATATGAAACAGTGTCATGTCTGCAAGGAGCCCGGGCACACCTTCTCTTAAATTACTTAAGATACCTGACAGATGCTGTGGAGATTGTGGTCATGGAGTCATGTTGAGGAAAACCTGGACACGATCAGTACACACCCCACACCGTGGGCCACCATTCTCCAGTGTGCAGTGGGTGGAGCCCGGGGACCAGCCACCGGGGGATGCGGAGGGAGGGATGGCAGCATTCACTTACTTTCTGAAGTCAGTTTATAAACAATAAAACTATAAGAAAACTACAGATATTGTCCATGAATGTCCAGTGGCTGGCAGACCACCACTGGCAGTGGACACCCGCTCCCGTTTCACTGCTTTCACCCTGGTCAACCGAACAAGGGACAAGTTCAAGAGTAGTCACTGATTTCCCAGAGACACGACATTTCCATCTGGAGCTGGCTGGGCAGCGGTACCTGAGACACCTGCGGTGGTGGCCAGGCACCTCTCAGGAGGATGTGCTATGCCATGGTGCAGGGCCAAGGGACATATAAGACTGGGTACCGTCCCCAGAAAGTGTTGAGGAGACGGAGAGGAGATGTGAACCTTCCTGTGAGCAGGAGTCGGTGGGCAGTGGAGTGGGCCACTGACTCAGAAGAAAGAAGAGGCCAGGCCAGTCGAGGCCAGGGTGCCCCTCCAAGTCAGGGATAGAGATGGAAGGTAGCTGTGCTAACCTCTGGGTCTGTGGACAAAGCCTCTTCTTCCAGTCCCTGGGGCCACCTACCCACAGGGCGTCTGCAGAGGCCTTCCCAGCGCCTCTTCCTGGTGCTGCCCTGGCCTCAGACCCCCTTGTACTAGTCACACTTGTTTTCCTGCTTTTTTACAGTGGCTCCTCATTGTAAGCAAGCATCCAAAAAAATCAAAGTTTTCCTGAAATGTCTGTGTACACAAAACACATGTACACACATCGTAAATGGGACATCTGAGGTATCATTAGACGGAAACTGGGGGCAACACTCTTTCCTGAAGAGAGGAAGCAGTGGCACCATGAGTCTGTGTGCTGCATGTGGCCAAGCCAGGGGCAGGGGCCACACCAGTGATCCCAGCAACTTTGGAGGCTGAAGCAGGAGGATCATGAGTTCAAGACCAGTCTCAGCAACATAGCGAGAATCTGTCTCAAAATAAAAAGGGCTGGGGGTGTAGTTCAGTGGTAGAGCCCCCCTGGGTTCAATCCCCAGTACCACTTCAAAATAGGTGTCTGACCCACAAGGCCCATAGCCTGTCTATCTAGCATCCCTCGCCCTCCCTTCAGGGTGATGCAGAACTCCTCCTCCTCCCTAACCCTGAGGCAGGGTGCGAGAGTGTATACACTCAGGCCAGGCTGAGGTGTGGGATCTGTACTCCCGGGCCTCCTCACTGGGAGGCAGCTCCAGGCTGCCTGGCTCTTCTCCGGTTGTTTTACTGGCCCCAGATAAGCACTTCCTGTTCCCCATTGATCTCACTCAGCCCTGGCTTCCTGCCTCCTCAATACCTGGGATGCCTTCCAGCCCCTCCCCCACCAGGGAAACCCACACACTTGAGTTCCCAGGCCTGCATTGGGTCCATGGGACTCTGCATCTGTTTCTGTGGCCAGCCACGTTCTCTGCAGCCCTCACCCCTCCCAGGAGCTTGTTTCCCTGATGCCAGCAGGAGAGGAAGTTCCTGCCCATGCTGCTCTCCAGACAGAGCACTGGCCATCCACCACCAGGCCTCATCTGAGCCTGGCAGAGTAGTCTCAGCCCCCTGTTGGCAGCTACCTGGTGTCATGCAAGACACCCTGGTCCCACAGAGCCAATGCAGGAAGCATGCAGTGACCCACAGGCATGGTCTGCTGTGGGCACAGGGGCATGGGAGCACCTGTATCCCACACCCGCCTTTCCAAGCTTCCAGGATCAGGCCAAGGCTTCAAGAAGGCAAAATCTGTCTCCTTGTACCCTCCAAGTTCCTCTGTAAAAGCCCAAAGCCCCACTTTCTAGTACCAATGTCGATTGTTTTAGTGACCTTGGGTAAATTTAGGAACTTCTGGCAAGCTTCGTTTCCTCATTTTCAAAATGAAGATGACAGTATCTGTTTTACCTGTATCCAGAGGTCAGTAACATAAAATCAGATAACATACAATGTTACCTGAGAAATGGCCAGGCACCATGGTGCACACCTGTAGCCCAGCTTCTCAGCAGGCTGAGGCAGGAGCATCTCAAGTTCCAGATCAGCCTGAACAACCTTATTAAGACCCTGTCTCAAAATAAAAAGGGCTGAGGGTGTGGCTCAGTGGTAAAGCATCTGCATAGCATGCATGAGGCCCTGGGTTCCACTCTCAGAGCTGCTAAATAAATCATATAATGAATGGCTGCCCCACTCAGATGCCCTCCTGCCCTGCGGTTTCCAGACTGATACTCTAGTCACTTTGTGCTCCTTGTCGAGTCTCCCCTCTAGCCCATCAGGTCATCATCACCTCCTTCTGTCTGGGTGCTCCCAGGTCAGTCCACAGGCAGTTCTGAGGGCAAGTGAGGACCCACGGACGGGGGTGGGGGGAGATGGGCTGGGCACAGGAGCAGTAGTGGCTCTGAGCAGAGGGGAACTGGTGCCCTTCATCTCCACCCATGCCCTCAAAGAGGTCACTCCCCCAAGATCTTCCAGGACAGGCTACCAAGGGGCCCAGCCAGCACAGGAGACCTGGATTCCAGCGATTTGATTCATGGCACAGGTTTGGGATGAAAATAATTGAACTAGGGTTGCTTTAAACAGCTTTGGTGACCGCTGTGGGCCTTTGTCTTGGTGTTTGCTTTTGTTTTTTGGTATGAGGGATTGAACACTGGGCCTCCCCAGCCCTGAGCTACATCCCCAGCCCATCCCCCAGCCTCCCTAACCATAACACAGAAATGCAAATTGAAACTCCAAACCTTTCCAGTTGGCAAAGATCAGAATGTTAATGACCCCTGTGAACCTGGCTTAAGCTCTCTCCTGCGGAAACTTACCAAGACTTCTCAAAACCTCCTGCGCACACCTTAGACCTCACTGCCCCTCACAGCTAGAAATGAGTCCCACGACTCTGTCCACCCATGAGCAAAGAGACACAGGCTCCGGGAGGTCAGCCAGGTTCACTGCAGCCAAGGCTGGGAATCACCCACACAGGGCTCTGAAGTGAATTGTGGCGTGAAGCAGGCGCCATGAAGCCGTCACCCCGAATGAGGCTGCTCAGCAGGAACCGCCATGGCAGGGCTCACCTAGTGGAGCCTATACATGGGCCAGAGGACAGGGCCTGGAGCTCCAGGCACAGAAATGAGGAGCCAAGAGCAGGTTGGAATCCCAGGGCTCTGCTCCAGGGGGAGCCCTGGTCAGGGCCACTGGGCTGGCCCTGCCCGTGCTTGAGGCAGTTTACCTCTGTTCCTGCCAGAAAAATGCCCCTGGCCAAGTGTCAGCTCCCCCCAGGATCCAGGGTCCCCACAGCAGGTACAGTGAGCAGCTCCTCCCCCGACTCTGCCTTCCCTTGATTTTGTTTGTTTGTTCATTTTTTGTTTTTTCTTTCTTTTTTGCTTCAAGACAGGGTTTGGGGCTGTGTTGTTTTGAGAGTCTAAGGCTTTACCTCCACACCCCTGGGTGGGACCCCTTCCCACCAAGCCCCACAGAAGAGGGAGAGCCCTGCAGAAGGTGCAGTAACAAATATGACCGCTCTTGAATGACCACGCAGTCTTGCTCTTTCTCTTTTTTTTGCTGTTCTTTTCTCCCTCTTCTTCCTTTTTCTGCTGTGTTGTGTGAGCTGGCCTCAAACCCCTGGGCTCCAGCAATCCTCCTGCCTCAGCCTCCCAAGCAGCTGAGAAAAGAAAGTAGCCCCTGGTTTACCTGTTCCTCAAGAGCTCACTAGGTGCCCCCTGCCCTGCAGCCTGTCCCCTCCAGTGTGATTGACACATGGAGACACCCCCTGCCCAGTGTACAGCCTCCTTCCCAGGTCCTCCTCCATGGGAGGCCATGGGGTCCAGGCCCTGCCTGTAGGTAGGTAAAACACCCCATTTTGAAGATGAGCCAGTCGAGTCCAAGGAGGCCAGAAGAACTGGGACCCTGGTCACGCTCTGTCCTGCCTCACTGAAAGCTGTTCCTGAGGAGCAGCCCATTTTTAAAAAACCTCTGTCAAATTCTGGTAGGCAAAATTTCCTGGTTCTCTGGAGCTGGAGGAGAATAGTTTGAGGTAACTTGGAGGAAAAGGGGGTGGTGTGGGGAGAGGCAGAGTATGCAGGGCTGATCGGCCTCTGGGGGCCAGGCCTGTCCTACCTACATGTTGTTGTTTACTGTCTTCTGAGTTGATGACTCAGAGGTGAAATGATTTTGGAGCCCTCTGCCACCAGTGCATGGAGCGGGCAGAGCATCAATTTAAAAAAAAAAAATGTGGTAGAGTTCTTGCCTGGCATGTGTGGGGCACTGGGTTTGATTCTTAGCACCACGTATAAACAAACAAATAAATAAAAGTCCATCAATAACTAATAAAAATGTTTTTTAAAAAAACTGTTGAGCCAGATGCAGTGGCCCACGCCTGTAATCCCAGCAAAACAGGGTCTCGTTAAATTAAGTGTCTTGTTAAATTGCTAAGGCTGAGCTGGGTGTGGTGGCATACACTTGTAATCCCAGTGGCTTAGGGAGGCAGGAGGATCAAAGGTTCAAAGCCAGCCTCAGCAATTTAGCAAAGTCCTAAGCAACTTAGTGAGACTCTGTCTCAAACTAAGGGAAAAAAAATTTTTTTTTTGAGGGCTGGGGAGGTAGCTCAATGGTAAAGCGCCCCCAAGTACAATCCTTGGAACCAAAAAAAGTGACTAAATGTCGTGATGAGGAATAGAAAACCACCAGTTTATTGGTTTGAAACCTGCAGAAGTGTGACTCTAAATAACTGCAGTAAATTGTGTCTGTCATGTTAACTTCAAAAGCAGCTTATGATGGAGCAGGAGGCTTTTCAATTGGACGTATTTGTAAGGACTGTCTGGCCAGAAACTTGAGGAACCCAACTTCTAGTGAGGTGGCCTGTGGGATTAGGTGCGGCCACCTTCCTACACATGCTGAAACTACTCTTTTTATAAAAGAAAGCAAGGGACTCAGGATGAAGCACAGTGTAGAGCAACGGAGACCCCAGGTTCCCTCCCAGGGCCACAAAAACGAAATGAGACAGTGGAGGCCTGCATTGTGGTCCTGCTCTCCTGGTGTTCCAGCTGATCTGCCTTGTTGGGGACCCAGTCCTCCTAAATCTTGTGTATAATTAATTATAATGCCCCAGTTAAAAATAGGGAAAATATGCCTTTTGGGTGGGGGTGTTGGAATCTCAATTTTTTCGCTCTTGGAGAGGCTTTTGTCGCCCTGCTGCTGGGCTAATTGCGCCATGTTGGTGTGTTTTTGGCTGTTGGGCCGGGTCTGGTGTCCTTCCGTTTCCGCAGAAGGCAAAGGATCTTGCCCCAGCGGCAGGCAGAGGCAGGCAGGACCAGGCTCAGGGCGCCCGCGCTGCCTCCAGATCCCAGAGCCCGAGGTGTGGGAGCAGGAGGTGCAGCCTGGTGGGGTCAGCTCTGGACTGCTAGGGAGTTTGGGGCTTTATCCCTTGACCTCAGAATCCAACCAGGGAGAGCCTTAAGCGGGGAGGAGATCAGGCTGGTTAGGATTTCAGAGCCAAAACTCTTGTAGGTGTTTGGAAAACCTTTGAGAATCAATTAGCTTCCCAACTGGCAAGATGGAGAACAAGGGAAATGTTCGTGTTTCTTCATATGTTTCCATTTATAATAGGATTCTTTTTGTTAAAATTGCCTTTGGCCGGGCATGGTGGTGCATAATCCCAGTGACCCAGGAGGCTGGGGGATCACAATTAGAAACCAGCCTTAGCAACTTAGTGAGACCCTGTCTCAAAATGAAAAATTAAAAGGGAGCGCATTTTCCATATTTTTAATAAGTGCATTATAGTTGTACATAATAGTGGGATTTGTTACAAATAGTATACATGCACACAATATAACAATATAATTTGGTTAATATTGTTCCCCAGTACCTCCATTTCCCTCACTTCCTCTGCTGCACTGATCTCCTTTCTGTTTTCATGAGATTCCTGCCACATCTTTTTTCCTTTTTCCTCTCTACCTTCCCCATGAGAGAAAACATATCACCCTCCACTTTCCATTTGACTAATTTTACTTAACATGTTTTTAAGTTCCATCCATTTCCTGCAAATGATATAATTTCATTTTTCTTTTTTTATAGAATTTATTTTAGTTGTAGATGGACCCAATACCTTTATTTTATTAATTTTTATGTGGTGCTGAGGCTCGAACCCAGGGCCTCACATGTGCTCCACCACTGAGCCACAACCCCAGCCCCTCCATTTTTCTTTACGACTGAGTAAAACTCCACTGTGTATATAGGCCACGTTTTCCTTTATCCATTCATCTGCTGATGGATGCTGGCCGAGGCTGGTTATGAAAGGTGCTGCTGTAAACATGGGCTGCGGGTGTCACTGCAGTGTGATGACCTCGGTTCTTCAGGATAAACCAAGGACTGGCACCTCTGGTGATATGGTGGTTCTGTGCCTAGTCTTTTGAGGAACCTCCATTCTGATTCCCATAGCTGTTGTACCAAGTACAGTCCCACCAACAGGTTAAGTGTCTTTTCCCCATGTCCTCCCCAGCACAAACTCTGCCTGTGCTCTTGACGACTGCCACTCTGTCAGATGAGGTCTCAGTGCAATTCTGGTTCGAGTTTCCCTGGTTGCTAATGATGCCGGACATTGTTTCATGTATCTGTTGGTCATTCGTATTTCCTCTTTTGAGAAGTGTCTGTTTAGCTCATTCACTGAAAGGTGGTCTGGTGAAGTTGTCTGAGTCTGTATGTTTTCTGATATTCCTCAAGAGCAGAGCGTCTGAATGTCATTGTGGGAAGACATGGGCCTGTGGGGCTGGGGATTGTAGCCTTACTTTGGTGTGCCAGGCCCGAGCATCCTCTCGGGGAGGACGGGGGTCCTCACTTCCCACTCAAGGGGCCCCGGCTTCTTAGGTCTCTGGAGTCATTCATTGTTTACCACTGGGGACCACAGAGGCAGGAAGGACCCGTCACCTAAACTTGCCAAGTCCCATCTTCTGCTACTGAAGCACAAAAAAAGAGTGAGTCTGGAAAGCAGGCCCTGGGGCTGTGGTTGTCACACCTGGGGACATTTTGCTGCTTTCCTCACTCCCCACCACAGCAGCATCCCATTTGGAGCCGTGCTATGGATTCTGTGACGTGAGTTTTGTTTCCTCGGGTCCTGGGTCCGCTCAGAGGGCTTTCTCTGAGAACAGAATGTGAGTGTCCCCAGAGCCCTGTGGGTCCTGCCCCTGGGAGCAAGCTTGGGGCGTGGTGGGTCAACAGGGACAGGTCCTGTCCTCCCTGCACCCGGGAGCGGGAGGGTTAACCTGTGCGCTGTGGCAGGTCACCTCTGTACAGGGCATGCTGGGACTTCCTCCCAGCTGTTTTACATCATGAAGATTTGTGTGCTGGGGAAATTCCAGGGCACAGCTGCAATTAATCTGCTGCTGGGTCTCCAGGCGGAGCTGGTCTTGGAGGATGATTCTCCACCTCCCTGCAGGAGAGGGGCTCAGGTCTTTAGGGCAAACATCCTTCAGAGGGTCCCTTCCCCAGGCCCAAGTCGAGCGGAAACAGCCCACCTGGCCCAGTGCTCGTCCAAGGAGGGCTCCGGGGAGGAGCCCGAGGGACAGAAGGGGACTCGGAGCAATGAGGAAATGAGGAGCAGCACCCTCTGCCTAGTGGGCCAAACCACACCGACAGCAGCATTTGACACAGATGTCACCAAAAGACTAGTTCACCCTGAGTTAGGAATGTGGAGGTGAAAACCTCCGGCAGTCTGAGGAGCATCCCTCAGCATGGTGCAAGAAGAGCGTGGCCAGTGGGGCCTCCCTGGGTGCCCCAGAGGTGCTCCAGCGTGGGAAACCCATCAGCCGTCCAGCTCCCCCGAGAGCTGGGGAGACCACAGGACTACTTTGGTGGCTGCTGAGAGAATTCAACTTTTCCAGTGAAAAAAGGAACAGAATCAGCCTTCCTTAAAAGGTAAAGATGTGGTCAGACCCTGGCCTCACGTCCTGAGCCACCGTCCAGAGCCCTAGCCCCTCGGGAGCTGCCCCCACCTGTCCATCACACACCTGGTGGCAGGCTGTGCAGCCTGTGAGTCCAGGCTGGCTGTGCCTGACTCTTGTCCCCTTTCTCCTTCCCATGCCAAGAGTCCTTATCTCATGTGCAGCACCCCAGAGGCTGCTGCCCAGGCTCTGCATTCTAGTGGGACTCCCAGGAGGGAGACGACCTGCCTGCAGGGTACTCCCCTCGCCCTGTGGGGAAGCTGGCCAGGAGCCAAGCCTGCAGGAACCAGTTGCATGGACACCTGAGGGCTCAGAGGACCCAGCAGCTTTCCTTTGGCCACATTCCATTACTGGGCAAAGAATCTGAGTTCAGCCACATGTCACTTAATCCCCAAGGACAGGAGCAATAGCCCCGTGAATGAGGGGCTGACCTTCGTGAGAATCACCAGCAGAGGGAGCTTCATCTCCTGGCCTTGGACGGGCCTGACCTAGGACCTCAGAACAGCCCCGCCACTCCGGCGTCCTCACCTGAGGTGGGAGGTGCAGTGAGCACTGCCACTCCTGTTGCCCAGATGCTGGTCCTGGGGCGCTCACCACCCCTGCAGTGCACCTCTCCTCAGCTGCAAGACCTCCCGTCCTACAGGTCACCACACCCCACCCCAGCATACATTGCAAACCATTGAAAAGGCACAGTGGTGATCGGGGAGAGCGACAGTCCTCCACACTGCTAACCCAGGACACGTCCTCTACGCATGCCACCCCAGAGGCAACACTGCTGTCTTCCCACACTGGGGGACACACCTATAAGGGACTGCTCTTCAGTGGTGGGCAGGCCTTCAGATTGTCACCCACCCTGCAGGCTCCTGGGACACTCAGCATGTGAGTCTGGACCCGAGGGGAGAAGAGGCTGGGGTGGTCTCCTCCCCCCAAAGCTCAAGACCCCGAATTAGGTGGGTGAGACACCAAGCACATGGCAAGCAACCCGAGATCCTAGCTATTGCCAGAGCCCTTTACCATTAGGTGCGTGTTCACACGCGTGTGTGTGCCTGACATCCCAGACCCTGGCAGACAAACCCCATGGGTCTCAGGGAATCGGCATAGCCTCCCTTCCCCGGGGACCTTTGGCAACGTCCAAGACGTCTTTGGCTGTCACACTGGGCAGGAGGCTACGACCCTCCAGTAGGTGGAGGCCAAAGCGCTACTCATGTTTCAGCACTGTTGCCTACGGCAGAGGACTACCCAGCCCAATGCCAGTGGTGCCAAGGCTGAGAAACTCAGCACTGCCACCAGCGTCACTCAAGACCCCAAGCCCTAGCTCCGTCCCAAACTGATCTCAGACTCCCTGAGCCACGCCTGTGACCTGGCTTGTGGCCTGAGGGCTCCCTTCCCCTGTCTCATGCTGGCAGGCTGGGCCTTCTCTAACACCGATGTTGGATGGTTGCTTCCAGGATGCGCTAGCACACAGTTGGTCCTTGAGCATAAGCTCTGGTGACCTCAAGCATCCCCTCAGAATGCTGGTGCCTGCATGTCCCCTCACGTCTGGGTGGCAGCAAGAAAGCTGAGAGAGCCCAGCAAAGCAAAGGAATCATTGGGGTGGGCATCAGTGCTGTGAAGAGTGTGGGGTCTGGAGTCTGCCCCTGCCCCAAAATGATGTGTGAATGGGCTTTGAAAATCGCAAATGAGGCACCGGCACCGTTCGCTGGGGAGATTTAACTACTGATGACAGTATTTGTCCAGGAAGTGTGGGCTCTGGGTAGGGCAAGGTGGGCGGGGTGGGAAGGAGGAAGAAGATGGTCAGCAGGAGATGGGGATTGGGCTGGACTCCCTGTGCAGGGCTCCAAGGGCCCAGCCTCTGTGCCCACCCCACAGGTTTCCTGAAATTTCCTGGAGTCACCACTTCCTGTCAGCGCTTCCGTTCTCCAGGTGGCTTTGAGAACCCTGCAGGGAGGCTGCCTTGCTGGGCTGCTGCCCCAGGCTACCTGTCCTGGTGGAAGAGGACACCTACTGAAGGTCTCCCTCCTGCCAGGCGCTGTGCTTAGCCCCCACACTGTCCCTCCCACACAACCTGCAGTCAACAGCTCCCCTTCAGATGAAGGAACAGGCTCTGAGTCGCATGGCAGGTGGACAGAGGAGAAGCCTTGTGTGCTGGCCTCGGAGTCCAGGTGGCTCTTCCCAGGGACCCTGCCTGCTGCCCGCTCTCTGCTCCAGCCCAGGCCAAGGCTGCACCACCCCAAGTGGAGGGAGACTTTCCCTGGAATAGAGCACTGTGTACACGCATGTGTGTGTGCACATGTGCACGTGTGTGTGCACATGTGCACGTGTGTGTGTGTTTGTATAGGGTATTTACTGCTGGGTTTGAGTGTTTTGCAGTGACACAAGGTGGGCAGGTACTGGTGATCTTTTTAAGGGTGAGAAAACCAAAAAAAAGCTCAGCAAGCTCGTGGAGGGTCGAGAACCCCCGTGGGCTGCGAGTTTAGCAGGTGGTTTTATTCATTTGTTCACCAGCTACTTCTGCTGAGTTTTTTCTTCAGGAGCATTGGATGAAGCTGCAAGAGATGGGAACAGGCCAGCAGGATGGCCACCTGGGGCCTCTCCTCCTCAATAGGACCGGCTTGTCCCATGACTGGAGAAGAGAGGGCTGGGGGCTGGAATACATGGCCTCCTGCACCACAGGGACCCCACCGCAGGGCTGCTTCTCTCTCACTGGGCACCCCCCTCACCAGCTGTGTTATCTTTCCTCCCCATGCAGTACCTGCACATGAAATGGCCCCTCCTCGATGTGCCCCCCAGTACCACAGTCAAGGATACCAGGTCGCCATCTCCCGCACACTTGGTAAGTTCATTCCACCCTAAAGCACTAAAGGGGCCCCCAGTCCTCATCCAGTTCCCTTCTCCCCTGCAGCTCTGGGAAGCTGATGGGGGCTCACTGAGCTTCCTCCAGTGCGGGGGCACAGTGGGGCTGACAGTGAGGTCATGTCCTCTCCACGCCCTTGCACTGTGATTGGCACACCAATGGGCCCCGCTGCTCACCTGGCTCCTCGGAGATACCTGTCTCAGATCCTTGCCACTGCGCTGGATCCCGTGGCTAGGTCACATGGGCAAGGGGATCCTTTCTGGCCTATTGCATCTCAATCAGAACCACCTGGGCTTCTTCTCAAAACCACTGCAGGGAAATGATCCACTAAGATGTGTGCACGAAAGCTCAGTGAAGTCCAGTTAAGCAGGTTTCAGCTCCTCAGGAGATGCAGGGGCTGGTATCCAGGGCAGAGCAGATGCTGAGCCTCACCCTTACCCTGCCATTCCCACATTTGAGCTCCTTGAGTCCAGGCTCCCCACCACCAGCCAGAGGTGGGCCTCCACACACTGAGTCCCAGAACCTTAGAGGTGCAGCCAGGGACCTGCTCTGCCTCCACGTGGCCATAGTACAGATTGGAGACCAGGGCTTTGACACCACCCCTTGCTAGCTGTCAGGCAGGCAAGGTGACAGGTGGTGTTCGGGATACATGAAAGTAGAGCACCTTACATAAGGAACCCCACACCCACCTACCACAGAGTGCCTCAAAGCAAACTCAGGCACCATCCTTCCTCTCACAGGACAGGTTAGGATGCGCTGCTAATCCTCCCTCATCAAAGTCAGTCAGCCTGAGAGAGGATGGATATACAGAGAATGGAATGGTGGCGCTGTGAGCCTGTGCAGCTTCCAGCCCTCTGGGACAACCTGCAGTGTCAGAGCCCAGCAGTCCGCCTGTCCTGGTAGCATCTGCATCTGGGTCAGGGATCTGTGTAGGGCCAGTGAGCAACCCAGACAGCCCTGGCATGCCCACCCTGGTGGCAGAGCAGCCCACTGAAAAGCTCTCGGATTAGGCCAGGCTGGCAGCTCTGGCCCCAGCTGGCCCCAGAGTCCTTCTTGGGGTGATGAGCGTGAGGTCCGGGTGCCCTCTAGTGGCCTGAGCGGCCTCAGTGGAGGACTCCACCCCATCTACCCACCCACTGACTTTCCCCCTGCCCAGCCATCCTGCCTCCACCTGCCCCCAGTCCCCTGCTGCAGATCTGAGACTTCGGGGCTTGTTCTTCTCTCCTCTGTCCACCTAAGGTCTCTCTGCATGTTGTCGCTCCTTGGCTTCACTTATTTCTTCAGGTACTGGGGATTGGACCCAGGAGTGCTGAGCCATATCCCTAGCCTTTTTATTTTTTATTTTGGGACAGGTTTTCACTAAGTTGCTTAGGGCTTCACTAAGTTGCCCAAGCTGGTCTTGAACTTGCCAATGCTCCTCTCTCAGCCTCCTGAGTCACTGAGATTACCAGTGTACCACCATGCCTGGCTCTGGGTGCTTTTAAGAGGACACAATTTCCCTTTAAAAACTGACACATGGGCTCTGGGTTTCCCATCCTTCCTATTGCACAGAACAACCCATCTCTGAAACATCAAGGCTTGTGCTGTGTCCTGCCCTGCCGCTGTGAGCAAGAGGCTGTTCCCTCCAGTCCTTGCCACCTTCCCTGGCTGTGTGTTTTCTCTGGGCACCGCTGCAGCCTGGCTCAGCCCTGCCCCTGCCAGCTGAGTCCCGCCCCCTCCTGCTTTCGGTGGTGGCATCTGAGAGTGCTGGCTCCCCTCTGCGCTTTTCATTGCCCCCCCAGACGCTGTGTCATTCTCCCATCAGTTCCTGACTTTTCTAGGCTTTCGTTTCCTTTCTAGATCCTTTGCCTCCAGTAAATCAGCTCCTCACCACTAACTGTCTCAGGGTAAGTCAGAAAAATACATGAAACTCCTGAACCTTCCAAAGATTCTACCCCCGAGGTTGCAGCTGCACACACCTGGCCGCTGCAGAGTGAGCTCTGCTGACAGCAGTGCCCCACCAGCTGCAGAGGGGACCCTCATTTTGACTGAGAGCAGAAAAGCACCAACTGTTAATGGGTGTTGCACTGTGGTCAGGCCTAGCAGTGAAGCGTCCCTCAAAGCCCACGGAGCTCGGGACCTGAGGGCCTTGGGACTCTGTGCATGGAGCTTTAGAGTGAGAGCCGCACACTCCCAATTCGAGGGCGTGTGCATGGGAGGAGGATGCGGGCCAGGCTGGAAACACAGCGGCTTTAAGCCTGCCCCACTGCTTTCCTGGGCAGCTTCAGGCATATGACATCACCTCTCTTTGCCTCAGTTTCCTCATCTACTAAGGGGGGCTAGAGGGACCGCTCCAGAGCTGTTGTGGGAAGTGAGTGTCCTAATGAGCTCAGCTTCAGCCGCACAGAGTAGGTCTCATCCCCAGCGCTTGCTCCCACATGGGGCACCACAGCCAGCGGACTAGACTGCCACTGCAGTGTTAAGAAATCCATCCAAAAGGAATGAGCAATTAAAAATCCCGGTTAATTAGCTAAACTAAGAGGTAATGCTCCCCTGAATTAGGCACCAGAACAAATGGACAGACAGCAAAGGTAACAGAGATAATGAGCCCATAGAATTCAGCTCTGATCCCCCAAGGACAGGATTTAATTGGTCTGGGGTGGGGCTGGTGTCCTAGGGTTTTAAGCTCCCCAGGGAATCCTAAGGGATCCTCAGGGGCAGCCAGAACTGAGACTCTGCAGGGATTGCTCTTTGCAGGTGGAGGCAGAGTGGAGGGAGGCCTGAGGCACCCCAGCCTCCTGGGCAGGCCTCTGGGAGGTGGCAGGTTGGACCCTGGATGGTTTAGAGAAATTAGACACTGGATGATGGGAATTTGCTAGAGAATCAAGGGTAAAATGGTTTAATAAGAGGTCTGACCTGGGAAGGAGGCAGATGAGGAAAACTGCCAGGTACCCAGGGAGGCTGCATGGGTCAGGTGGGGTGTCCATGAGGACTTGTGCACAAACCGGCCATTACCCAGAGGGCAGCTGGAGTTCCGTCCCTGCTTCTTGTATTTCTACTGTTCTAGGCTGCTCTGAAAACCCAGGAACAAGGATATTTCATAAGTAACTATTTCCAGTACAGGATCACTAACCTCGCTGCTCACAGTTTATCCACCCTGTGGACAGACCCTGGCTGCTGCAGGTGCTGTCCCCTGCCCCCTCCACTCCCTCCCTGGAGCACTGTGCCTGGCCAGGCTTTGCCAACACAGGCCCTTCCAGCATACAGCCACACCCAACAGAGACCACATCAGGCTCAGTTACCTACCCTGCACCTGTCAGGTTGTCCAGTGAAGGGAGGGCTGTGTTCTGGAGGCCAGTGCCCCAGTACACCCTCTCCCCCCAGCCCTCAGGTCCTTCCTCCCTTTGGTTCACAGCCAGGTGGCCATGGCCCGTCCTGGGCAGTCCCCAAAGCCTGACAGCCTTCCGTCATTTTGCCCTGTCCTTTTCCCAGCCCAAGAAGTGTTGAGGTGGTCTCTGGGCCACAAGTCACACCCACGATCTGCCAGGCGACTGTCCAGCCATTCCCTGGGTGTTCTCTGCAGAATACACTGTCTCCCTTTTTTGCCATAAGAATAGGCTGAGAATTTACAAATCTTCAAGTTCTGGTTCCTTCTTGAATAAAAATTCCTTCAATTTATCTTTCTCTCACATTTTACTGTTAATTGGGGAAGAAAAACCAAGCCACACCTTCAGCACAGTGCTTAGAAAACCCCCTCTGTTAAGTTCTCAAATCCATCACTCAGAGCTCCACCTGTTACACCAGAACACAGTACCCTTCCAGCCAGGTCCTGCCCACTGTGGAGCCAGTGTCACCAGAGTCCTGCCAGTGTCCAACAGCATGTCCTGCTTCTGTTTCTGAAGCCCCACTAGACACACCTGCCACCTCCATGTTTCCCTCAACAGTCAACTTAAGACACACACCCAACCCTTTTTATCTTTATGTGGTGGTGAGGTTTGCCTCACACATGCTAGGCGAGCGCTCTACCTCAGAGCCCCTCTATGCTTTTTTGAGTAAAAAGAATACAACAAAAAAAATTATAAGAACCAATTAATTCTAGGTTGAAAATTGGGGTTGGGGTGTCATTCATTATACTTTTTTGTATTTTCCAAAAATTGTTTTTGGAAATCTTTGCAGAATTTATAAATTGTCAGCTATTTCCTTGACAAGTGTTGTGTAACAAATGATTCCACGGCTTGCAATGACAAGTGCTTTTTTCCCCCCACCCCCTAATTTTTTGTTGTTGTTCTTGGGTACCTGGGATTGATCTCAGGGGCATTCCACCACTGAGCCATATTCCCAGCCCTATTTTGTATTTCATTTAGAGACAGTGTCTCACTGAGTTGCTTAGTGCTTCACTTTTGCTGAGGCTGGCTTTGAACTTGTGACCCTCCTGTCTCAGCCTCCAGAGCCGCTGGGATGACAGTCGTGCACCACAATGCCAGCTCTTATTTTTGTATTGGTGCATTAGAGTTGTACATAATTTATACATGCACACAATACAATTTGTCAATATCTCTCAAAACAACACAATTTGTCAAATATCTCTCCCCACACTTCCAACAAGCACTTCTGTTTCTGGTGTATGAGTCAGCGAAGTGGCTCTTGTAGGGTAAGAATGGGGTTCAGCTTTCCTCCACGTGGCTTCCAAAACCCGGAACCAGTGTCTGCCCCTTCTCATGTGGCAGACACACAAGAAGGAAAGCATCTTTAACACTTCCTGTCACCTGCTCATGTTCCCCTGGTCAGAGTGTTACCGCTGTTGACCAGTGACTGGTCAACAGCGACTGATGAGTCCTTGCTTCCCCAATGTTGAAGAATAACACCAGAGGAGCACGCTGAGGCAAGGTCAGAATGGAAAATTAGAAGTTTATTAAAGAACAGCAGAAAAGATCTCTCCCGGAAGAAGAAGGGGACCCAAGAGGTGGAATCCCTTGAAGGGCGAATGTGTTCCCCTTTTTATAGTTTTTGGTGATGGAATGTAGGTGGGAAGGTCCAAAGGGTTGGGACACAGGTGGGCGGGCCAAAGAAGTAATCTGGGCATTTCCCAGTCAAGTTTGCTGTTCATTAACATTTCTTTGGGATGGGCTATCTTCAAATCTGTTGGGGGCTGTTTCCTGGGCTTCATTAACATTACAAGAGTTGCTCAACTTTTCCGGAAATTCATTCTCTACATGGCCTCCATTTTAGATTTCACTGGATATTAGACCCAATTTACCTAACTACACTGACTACCTAACTTTAAATCTGGCTTCAAGAGCACATCGTAAGACAGCCTAATATCAATGGCAAGGGAAGGAAGGGTTATAAATAAATCTCAAACTGTCACTCGTGTCACCACATCTTGATTTATCAATCTCCTTCAGCATTTAGAATTCTTTCTGGAATATTCTCTGAACAGTAATAAATTATTACAGATATCAACAATGGTGCTCATTTACTTTCTGCCAAATTTTAGTGTCTTCAGCAAGATCAAGATTAGAGCTACCACTGCCATTCCTCGGCACTAGGAAGACCCTCTGGCAGTATCTCAGGTCCTTCTGCACCAAGCAGGGACTCACCCTCTTGAGCAGGTGTTGGAACCAGCATAGAGGGGCTCCTTAGGCCAAAGATCTAGGCCCCCCACCCCTGAGGCTGCTGATGGAAGCAGGTGTGGCCTGAGAACGGGGTCGGAGACACTCCCTGCAATTCCAGCTTGGCTTCTAG
This sequence comes from Marmota marmota marmota, assembly GCF_001458135.2. Lineage (NCBI taxonomy): Eukaryota > Metazoa > Chordata > Mammalia > Rodentia > Sciuridae > Marmota > Marmota marmota. The sequence goes on from NW_026000172.1 coordinate 726,649, forward strand.
GACAGTGACCCTGTCTTCAGCAGCCACCAGAATCTTCTAGAGAGCTCAGTAACACACACCTCCACCTGGTGGAGTACTGGCCTGCATGAGCAGGGGCCTAGACTTGGAGCCCTTGACTGCAGTGTGCACACTCTCCTGGGCTCCACTCTTGGAGTTTAATTCAGTCGGTCTGGGTGGGACGGGACCTGGGAATTGGCATTCCAGTAAGTCCCAGGTGGTGCAGCTGCTGCTGGCTGGGGACAACTCAGAACCTCCTGCAGGGCCACTGTCTGCAATGGCTCCTTTTCAGTGTGGGAGCATCACTGGGTGGTTCTCAGAAGCAGAGCGCAGAGCTTCCTGTCACACTGCTGGCTGCCAAGCCCATGCCTGACGCTCCCTAAGGACCACATCTCCCCTCCTCGGCTCCCGCCATGAGACCAGCGCAGCCTGGCATGCAGTTCTCAAATTAGACATGCGCTGGCCTTTCCCTTCAAAAACTGTACCCCGTGCTGGAGGGGCTGGCGCACCTGTGACCCCAGCTACTCTGGATTCTGAGGAAGCGGGGTAGAAGGTTTGGGGCCAGCTGGACGACTCAGCAGGACCTTGTCTCAAAAAGCAAGAAGGGCTAGGAATGGAGCACAATGGTAGAGCACCCTGGCTTCAATCCCAGTACTGAAAAATATATATGTATAATTTCTTAAGAACAAAGACGTTCTCTTAACATGAGCACAGTACAGTTTCAGAATCAAGAAAGACACGCTAACATTTCCCCTTACCTACCCATGCACTGCCAGGTAGACTGGGAGGTCGGCCTGTGTCAGCCCTGGTGTGGTGTCTGGCCAGGCTCCTGCGCTGCAGTGGACAGTGTCTTTGGTCTCAGCACAGTTCCTTACCCTCCCCTGCCCTTCTTGACCTTCTGGGTTTTCGAGAGGTACCGGCCAGCCATCTTGCAGAGTGCCCCTCCCCGGGCCTTGCTGAGTCTCTGCCCACTCCTACTCAGGCCGTGCTTTCTGGCCAGGAGCAGCAATGGCTATGTTGCGCCCTGTCCTGCCCTGCCCATCTGACCAGGGGGGAGATGTTGGCCGCATGCTTGGTTAGGGGTGCAACTTCTCTGCAGTGCTGTCTTCTCCTTGGTGATGAGCAAGTGCTTGCAGCACACTGAGGCCCTGGGTCAACTGGCATCCGTGACTTTTCACCCACGTCAGTCCTTCTCTTAGTTTCTACTACTGAGCTTTGGCCCCTCTGAAATTCTTATTCACATCTCCTAGTTCATTAATCTCTGCATACAGCAGAATTGACGTTGTGGAAAATAAAATTTGTGCCACTGGTCACACTGATGAAGAAGCTGGAGGCCAGGCGTGGCGGCCATGCCTGTGATCCCAGCCACCCAGGAGGCTGAGGCAGGAGGATCACAAGTTCAAGGCCAGCCTAGGCAAGTAAGTGAGACCCTGTCTCTCGAAATAAAAACAAAAAGGGGTGAGGGTGTGGCTCAGTGGCAAGCACCCCCCGGTGGAGAGAAGAGAACATCATCTCTGCTGGTAGTGGAAGACTGGCTGTGAGGGGACAGACAGTCTTCATCAGGTAGAGCCACCAGTCCACTGGCCTATGTCCCCCAAGCCAGCGGCTTCCTTGTGAGGCACACCCTTTTACCTCTGAACTCTGGAGCTGGGTTAAGAGAAAAGCACAGGCCCTTCAGGCGGCTTTGTGGAGGCCTCCCAGTAGGCTGCTGAAGGGGGGCAGGCAGCAGGTCAGGGTGGCCCGGAGCCCTGCGCAGTCACCTTTCCTTTGGCTTCAGAGTAAGTCCTGAGGGGTGGGAAAGGGGCCACGTCCCTGGGAGCCAGGGATTTAAAGAGTTCTAAATACAGATGAACTGGACCACAGATGCCTGGACCAGAAGTAGTGCCCCTCATGACTTCAGGAATAAACTGGGTCCCAGATGGCGTTGAGGCGCTCTCTCTGGGCACAAAGATCTGGACTGGGCCACTCACTCACTAGGAGAGTGTGTACTCCTGCCCCTGAGTTCACGCTGTGGATGTCCTGCCCCTGGTGGCAGCTGAGCTGGCACAGGGCAGGACCTTCACTGTGAGAGCAGCCTGGTAGACGCGCCCTGGCTGGCCTCTAGAGGAGTCCTGGCTTATCTGCCTGCCACCTCTCCTAGCTCACTCTCCGGACCCTGGCGACACCTAGCGGGGAGCGGTGGTAACTCAGCCTATGGGTGAGCCCACCTGGGCCTCAGGCTTGCTTAGAGTCGGCCAGGGCTAGTGCTGTTTGCCACAGCTGCCAAGACCAGCTCAACCGCACGTGATGCTGCAAAGTGCTCAGGATGAGCTGGATAAGTGTGAAGCACCGTGGGTGGGCGGTCTCAACAGCAGGAGGTACCAAAATGATGAGCAGATTAAATGGTGATTGTGTTTTCTAAATGTGCTTTCTGATGTAGCTTGTAGTTCTTAGAAAATTTGTGCTATTCAATACTTTGAATTTTTTATATTCTTTTTTACTCTTTTAATTTTTCCCTTTTCTTATATATTATCATATATATATATATATATATATGTTGTAGATGGACACCATACCTTTATTTTATTTATTTTTATGTGGTGCTGAGGATTGAACCCAGTGCCTCACCCGTGCTAGGGAAGTACGCCACTATCAGCTACAACTCCAGCCCCTTTCGATATATTTTTATTTGTGCGTTACAATTGTACATGATGGTGGGATTTGTTGTTACATGCACACAATATAACAATACAGTTTGGCCAACATTATCAAAGTATATGTTTTTAGGTAATAAAGTAAATTAGGAAAATATAGACATGAAAATAATTTAAGAATCACTCATGGGCTGGGGTTGTGGCTCAGTGGTAGAGCATTTGCCTAGCATGGGTGAGGCACTGGGTCTAATCCTCAGCACTAATTAAAAAAAATAAAGATAAATAAAGGTAAATTCTTTTAAAAAATAAAAACCACTCAGTTCTATCTCCAACATAACTACTGTTCACATTTTGATGTGTTACTATTTAAGTTTTTTGTTGTTGTTATTGTTTGTTTTTTGTTCTTTTGTTTTTATACTGGGGATTGAACCCAGAGATGCTTTATCACTCATATCCCCAGCCTTATTTATTTTTTTTTCTTTGAGACAGGGTCTCACTAAGTGGCTGAGAGTCTGGCTTCGAACTTGCAATCCTCCTACATCAGGCTCCTGAGTCAATGGAATTACGAGGGTGCACCCCACACCCACTAATCTTTTTTTAAAGTGATAATTTACGAATTTTTTTAACTATCACCTGTAATGCCAGCAACTCATGAGGCCGAGACATGAGGATCTCAAGTTTGAGGTCAGCCTCTACAACTTAGCAAGTCTCTATATCAAAATAAAAAGAATAAAGACCTGGGGATTTGGCTCAAGCGGTAGTGCGCTCGCCTGGCATGCGTGCGGCCCGGGTTCAATCCTCAGCACCACATACAAACAAAGATGTTGTGTCTGACAAAAAAACTAAAAAATAAATATTAAAAAATTCATTATCTCTAAAAAAAGATTAG
>NW_026000172.1:730190-760113 GCF_001458135.2 Marmota marmota marmota
CAAAAGAAAAAAAAAGACCTGGGAATGTAGCTCAGTGGCAGATCACTTAAGTGCTCAAGGCCCCAGGTTCAATCCCTAGCACTTAAAAAAAAAATATATATATATAATATATATATATATATATTTTCTGTGTAATTATCACTTTTATCACTTACTTTCTGTCTGGGAATTCTGCTGCATTTTTTTACACCAAAATCATTCTTTTGACCAAGTTGTTTCCAAGAAACCCAAATACATCATTTAGATGCATTGAGTTCCTAGAAAGTGATCCTAGAATTATTTTTTATACTTTCCTTTGTGTTATGTGTTCTTGTGTGTAGAGACATTGACAACAACCAGTAAGTGAACAGGTGACAACAGTAGGAAGAAAATGTTTTAAATTGTTGTGCAGCATCACATGAGCCCACCCCAGGGGACAGGAAGTTGTTGAGGGGAAGGTGGAGGGTGTTCCCACCAGCAGGTCCTGTGCCCACCCCCTGGTGACTGTTCTCTGCGGTTGTCTGATTGTCCTCATGGGCGCCTAGGGAGTGCACAGGTGTTTGCATTATGAGCAAACACACATCCTATGAAAGGAATAAAGGCTTAGAATCCACAGTCGAAAGATTCAGACATGCAGAACAGCTGTCTAGAGTTCTAGCCCCAGGGCTACCTCCAGATCGTCTCTTTTACAAATCTCTTTTGTAAAAATCTCCTCCACTTATAACTTTAAATAAATAAAAGAAAAAGAAAAAACTGAATGTTGCTGGGTACAGTGGCCATGCCTATATCCCAGTGACTCGAGGCTGAGGCTGGAGAATTGCAAATTTAAGGCCAGCCTCAGCCACTTAGTGAGACCCTGTCTCAAAATAAAAAGTAAGCCAGGCACATGGCGCACACCTGTAATCCCACCAGCTCAGGAGGCTGAGACAGGAGGATCATGAGTTCAAAGCCAGCCTCAGCAAAAATCAAGGCTCTAAGCAATTCATTGAGACCCTGTCTCTAAATAAAATACAAAAAAAAGGGCTGGGGATGTGGCTCAGTGGTCCAGTGTGTGCCCCTGAATTTAATCCCTGCTACCAAAAAAGTCAAAAGGACTGGACATATAGCTCAGTGGTAAAGCAGCCTGGGTTCACTCCCCACTACCAATAGATACATAACTGTCCCTTCTCCCTGACAGATGTGTGCGTGGGTTCTTGGGAGGCCGCTGGTGTGGGGAAAAGCACTCTGGTTTGGCAGAGCCACATAGTGTGAGGGGAGCCCCACTTCTATTGCTTGCTTGCTCTGTGCCTGGGTCTAGTCACCTAACCTTCCTGATCTGTTTCCTCGTGTCGGGGTGATACAGCTTCTTGCCAGGTGGGACAAGGGCTGGAGCCCTTTCAGAGTTACTGAGATTACCCAGCACCCTCAATAACTGAGCCACCAACATATAGCGCATATAGTACGTGCGAAGGGGTGAGGACAGGTGCTTTGGGTAAGGTCTCTCAGGGAGGGTGTGACCCCCTCTCATCCTGTGGCTTCCTCCTCTCCAAGGCTGTGGTGAGGACTGAATGGAATGTCACAGGGAAATACCTGGCATGCACTCTACTTAGGAAATAACAACTGGCTCACTCCCAGCTGGCAGGCAGCTGGTCCCAGTCTCTCTTCTTTGTCTTTCAGTCTAATAAAGTCCCTGTTGTTCAGCACCCGCATCATATGCACCCGTTGACGCCCCTCATCACCTACAGCAGGGACCACTTCTCCCCTGGCTCCCCTCCCACGCACCTCTCCCCGGAGATTGATCCAAAGACAGGTGAGGTGTCAGCACACAGGTAGCGCTCTGATGGGCTTTTTCTTTGGGGACATTGTAGCTTCAAATGAGGCAGACCTTCATTCAATTGGTGTCCCTGGCTTGCAGGAGTCTCATGACCCACCCGCTCCTTTAGCCTGCTCTGCTTTCTCCTGGGCTGTCCTCGGGCCATCTTAGGACACAGGGCCTGGCCCCACAGTGAATATCTCGGTTGCTCTGTCAAAATGCAGCCAGCTGCAGGCTCTGACTCCCTGAACCACACAACCTGTGCCTAGTCTGGGAGCATTCAGGTAGAATCACCTGAACCAGTAAGGTGAGGCGCAGGAAGGAGTCACCCAGGGAGCCACAGGCTCCACGACAGTCATGGCTCAAAGCAGGTTTGGATCCACCTTGGGAGAAATAATGATTCCTAAAGTTGCAGATAATGAGGGCAAATGTGGAATAGAAATCCAGAGTTTAGGGCTACGGTGTGGCTACCTCAAGGAAAGCCTTGGGTCCAATCCCCAGCTCCACACACCCAAGCGAAAAAGAAATCCAAAGTTTATTTCTCTGGAAATGAGGCAGATTTTCTAAAAGTCAGTTAACTGATGACTCGGGATGTCAGGGCTTTCTGTCAGGACTTCCTGGTACCCTTAAAGATGCTGGTGGTGTCCTTCCAGTGGGAAACTACTGTGGCCCAGAGACTAGACCCAGGAGATACAGAGCAGATGAGTCAGCCCCAGCTGGCTGGCCAAGGGGAGGGAGCAGCCGAGCGCAATGGGGGGGAGGGGTGTTCCTGATGCTTTTTAAGCTGCCAGGGTGGGTGAGGCCAGTCTGACACATGGCTCTTGGGAAGCAGGAATCCCCCGGCCCCCTCACCCATCGGAGCTCTCACCGTATTACCCGCTGTCTCCTGGAGCTGTCGGACAAATCCCCCACCCCCTCGGCTGGCTCGTCCCACAGTAAGGAAAGCCGCGGCCTTCTTACCCTCATCCTCTCCACAGACCTCCTTGCTCCTGCCCCGTGCCTCCCCTAGCCCATCACCCCCGCATGAACTTTACCAAGAGCTGAGCAGATGTCCTTGTCCCTGGCCCCTGCAGGCAAGGACAGCCCATGTACTCCCTTCCTCCCGGTGGCTTTCGGCACCCATACCCCGCCCTCGCCATGAACGCCTCCATGTCCAGGTGAGTCCTAGGCTGGAAGCGACGTCAGTGCCTCGCCTGAACAGGCCCAGCCTTCCCTTGTCAGCTGATGAGAAGGCCTGGGGCCACCCCCAACTCCGCTCTTTCTTGGACAGCCTGCCTCGAGCTCCATCTCCAGCCCCAAGAGGTGGAAGCCACAGGTTTATTGGCTCCCATCTCTCTGAGAATCTCACAGCCCCGGCCCCTACCCTCCTGCCTTGAGATTCATTTTTCTTGAGATGATGTCAGGAGACCGTAAAAGGCAATTTCTGTCCCACTGGTCATTCTACCTGGCTACCTGGTAATGGGTCCTCCAATGGTGGAGATAGTACTACCCACACGGGAGGCTGTGCCCCGCCCACTGTACAACCCAGGGTGGAGCCTGCTCCTGCGCCCCACCCTCTGCACAACCCAGGGCAGAACCTGCTCCTGTTCCCAGCTCTCTGCACAACCCAGGGCGGAGCCTGCTCCCGCGCCCCGCCCTCCTACAACCCAGGGCGGGGTCAGCCCCTTCTGCACTCCCCCCTTTGCACAACCCAGGGCGGAGCCAGCCCCTCCTGAACAACCCAGGGTGGAGTCAGTTCCTCCTGCACCCTGCCCTCTGATCCCATACAATTTTTGCTTTTTTTTTAGTACCAGGGATTGAACCCAGGGGTGCTTGAACACAGAGCCACATCCTAGTCCTTTTGTTTTTTTATTTTGAGACAATGTTTCCCTAAGTTGCTTAAGGGCCTCACAAGGTTGCTGAGGCTGGCTTTGAACTCATGATAGTCTCTGGGTTTACAGGCCTGCACCACCACACTGGGCAACTTCTTTGTTTTTCAACCCACCTGTGTCCAGCACCAGATTTGGCTGACCTATGTGTTGGGACAGGGGAGTGTTATTAGGTGTTCCCAAAACTGATTTTCCAGAAGACAACCAGTGCCCTTCCACTCTCCATCTCTGCCCAGCAGGGGTTGTTCATGCCACTGCCCTAGGGAAGAAGCCACTGGTTGCCCAAGTGGCATGCTCACCTGTGTTCCTGTCTTTGCTTTCCCCGGGTGCACAGCCTGGTCTCCAGCCGGTTCTCCCCTCACATGGTGGCTCCCGCCCATCCTGGCCTGCCCACCTCAGGGATCCCCCACCCAGCCATCGTCTCCCCCATTGTGAAGCAGGAACCAGCAGCCCCCCGTCTGAGCCCCGCAGCCAGTGCGTAAGTGACAGCAGCCTGGGTGGGGAATGACATTTGTTTCCCTCCTGGTGTCACCCTGTCTAGCAACCCAGGGCCTCCCTTGGGACCGTCCCCTTCATCATCTGTGTTCCCTTCCTTCAAGACCTCCTGCACCTCTTATCACATAAAGGAAAGAGGTACAGACAGGTTCTAGAGGCTGAAAGAGGCCCCAGTGTGGTTTTTAGCTTCCCTTCCCCGCCTTCTTCTGCCCACATTTGTGAGGCTATGAGAGCAGACAGTACATTCAAGGACTCCTGGCAGCAGCAATGGCAGAGCTGAGGAGCAGAGGCCCCTCCTTCCCAGGGCTGGAAAGGCAGAGGGGAAGTGTGCTGGCAGCAGAGTCCCACTTCTGCCCAGAGAGCCCCACCTGGGAGGCAGCAGCTCTCCCCACCCTCTGTCCCTTTGCCAGGAGATCATCAGGTGGACTTGCAGAGAATTTGGTATTGGGGTTATTCGGAGGTTGGGAACTGTGGGAGGAAGATGCTCAGGGGCTGCAGCAGCCGTGGGTGACAGAAATTAGCATCCAAGCTGCTCTCTGTGCTGGCAGGGCTGGGGAGCCGGACCCAGGTAAGGGTGCTGACCTGCAGCTGCCTGCCTCCCTAGGAAATCCCCAGTCACCGTGAAGAAGGAGGAGGAGAAGAAGCCCCATGTGAAGAAGCCTCTGAATGCCTTCATGCTGTACATGAAGGAGATGAGGGCCAAGGTGGTGGCTGAGTGTACCCTGAAGGAAAGCGCAGCCATCAACCAAATCCTGGGAAGAAAGGTAAGACCTGCCCTGCCCTAGGCGGCCTGGGCCAGGCCCTGTGGGCTCGGATCACATCTCTGGCCCTCTCTCCTTCAGTGGCACAACCTGTCTCGAGAAGAACAGGCCAAGTACTATGAGCTGGCACGGAAGGAACGGCATCTTCACTCCCAGCTCTACCCAACCTGGTCAGCCCGGGACAACTATGTGAGTGCCCTCACTGTGCAGGGAGACACTCAAACCCCAGGAGCAGCATCTGCAGGAGGCAGAGAGAAGAAAAGTGACTTTGCGTATTGAGGACTCTTAAGACAAGGGAAAAGGTCCCATTTCTCTAAAAATCAGAAAGCTGTTTTAATTGTCAGAAGGTCCACGAGATAGCCTGAGGACAAACTTAAGTTTGTGCCCTTCCCATTTGAACTGGACTCCACCTGTGATTTCTACCACTGGGCACAGTGCTGGCTCTGCAGCAAGAGGGTCTCCAGACACGAGCTCCTCATACAGGTCTCAGAGACCCGTGTGTGGGCCTCAGAGAGGTCTGTACACTTCCTCAAGCTGGACAGACTTTTGTATGTACATTCCTTGTGGCTTTTTTTTGTGGTAAGAGGATTCATAGCTACGTCAGATTTTCAGAGGCAACTGGGACCCTTCTAAAGAGATTGAGGACCACTGTTCTAGGGACAGAGATGGAAAAACCACCTGGAGGAGCAGGGGTCAAGGCCGTCCAAGAATGATGGGTGCTCCCCTGAGTGGGAAGGAGGGCAGCTCCCCTCCCCCCACACGGCTTCCGTGACCTGCACAACCCTGCCAGGCTGCTCTTATTCTGTCCTGATTCAGCTCTTCTTCTGCCATATTTTTCAGGGTAAGAAAAAGAAGAGGAAGAGAGAAAAGCAGCTGTCTCAGGCACAGTCGCAGCAGCAAGTGCAGGAGGCAGACGGTGAGTCCTGGGACTTTGTCTCTTCAAAGCCCAGGCACTTTTCAGGTCAGCTGAGTGGCATCTTGGGGGCGAGGTTCTAGGGTTGGTGCAGAAGGCAAAAATGAACGTGGTTGAAATCACCCTGGAAATGTCCTCGGGAAGACAGCACGGCACAGACTGCCACGCCACTCATCAGCAGACCCAGTAGATCTGGGCTGCCTCCCACGTTTCTCTGGCTGCACACCAGAAGAAACAGTTTGGTTTCAGAGCCACTTAGAGATTTTTAACCCAAAATATCACCTAGCACAGAGAAGCTTCCCCTGTGAAAGTATTTAGCCACACTCCTCTTGTGTTCCTGCCAGTATAAGCATACAACGGCTTTCAACATCCACAGTGCTTTGGTCTCCCTCTTCTTCCTTCTTCCTTCCCTTCCCCTTGTCTATATGATTTCCGTGCCCATGTGCTCAGGGGTGCATGTATGTGCAGGCTACACAGATGACTTGACCACTCACGTGCCATGCTTCTCAGCAAGTGCACACCACCTTCAATTGCACTAAAACCAAATGGAGTGGCACTGCCTCCCGGAAGCCACAGGAAGGAGATGGCTCCCCTGAGCTATCCCTGCAGGTCTGGCTGGGCCTTTGTCTGCCCTGGCATCGCCGTCTCTGAACTGCAAGTTCCTAGTCTGGACAGCCTGGACTATGATTGCAGCTTCTCACCACAAGCATTCCTGTTTCCAAACTACCATTGTCCCACAGTGTCAGTGGGACTAGGTTTCAAGGACCAGCCTGTCACCTCCACTCTGCAGATACCAGGGTCCCTCATGACACAGACACCGGAGCGCCTGGGGTAAAACAGCCCACACACATCCTCCTGTACACTTTATATTGTCTCTAGGTGACCTGGGACACCCAGCAAGTCCACTGCCCTGTAAATGCTGCACTGTTCAGGGAGCAGGGCAGGGGAGAAGGGTCTATGTGCTAGGTGCGGTGCAGAACTTTCCTGTGTATTTCCTGTGCACTGTTGGTTGAGCCCACAGATGTGGAGCCCGGGGAACCAGAGGGCCAGCTGCAGGTGCATAGCTGGCTGGCACCTCAGCCTCTACCCACCCAGGCCACTGCTGCTCACGCTCTTGCCTTTCTTCCTAGGGGCTCTGGTCTCCAAGAGTAAGAAGCCGTGCATCCAGTACCTGCCTCCCGAGAAGCCCTGCGACAGCCCTGCCTCTTCCCACGGCAGCATGCTGGACTCCCCTGCAACCCCGTCCGCAGCCTTGGCTTCACCAGCTGCCCCTGCGGCCACCCACTCAGAGCAGGCCCAGCCCCTCTCCCTCACCACCAAGCCTGAGACCCGGGCCCAGCTGGCTCTCCATTCGGCAGCCTTCCTTTCTGCGAAGGCTGCAGCCAGCTCTTCTGGCCAGATGGGCAGCCAGCCGCCCCTCTTGTCCCGGCCCCTGCCCCTGGGGTCCATGCCTGCGGCTCTGCTGACCTCTCCCCCATCCTTCCCTGCCACACTCCACGCCCACCAGGCCCTCCCTGTACTACAGGCCCAGCCTCTCTCCTTGGTCACTAAGTCTGCCCACTAAGCTTTCCTGTGACTCATCGAGGAGAAACAACTCAAAAGAAAACCAAGGAAACTTTATTGGTCAATATTTGACCACTCTGGACTGTTCAGTAGAGTGACTGGTACCAACAGCACTTTACGTTTTATAGGTGTAACCAGTAGCCGACCTTCAGGCTTTTTTAAAAAACAAACAAAACAAAACAAAACAAAAAAATTTCACAAGAAAGAACTCCTTAGTAGTGTTGCTCTCCTGTGCTGCGGTGGGTGCGCTGGGCAGAAGCTGCCCTCCACTGCCTCTTTCTGCTCCTCGCTGTCCACACTCTCCTCACCTCCTCACCTCTGTGTCCGGACATCCCCATGGTTGCCAGTGCCCGGAGGGCTCGCCCAGGGCCTCCATCTCAACCATCCTGCCTCTCCTGTTGCCTAGCCCATGATCTCGTCACAAGCTCAGCCTGCAGTTGCATTCTCTAGTAGGGCTGGGACCATGTGCCAAGACACCTGGGCCTGATCTGTTTGCATCGGCACCCCCGCTCCCGTCCTGGGGCATAGCACTACAGAGCCCCCACCACCCCCACAGCCGGGGGAAGGAGCGCCACTGAGACGTCCCCACCCCTGCACTGAAAGGGACTCCAGGTGCCTGCCACTTCCCAGGAAGAGGTCCCTGTCCATTGTCCCCCCCACCCCTCGGCCCAGCTGCTGTCACCTGGGCCCTCGCCAGCACAATCTGCCAAAGCCAGAAGACCCTCTGCCCTCCCCGTCACCTCACGTGTTTTCTCTGTGTGTATTTCATTTTGTTTTTATGGGTTTTGGAGCAATTTAAACTCCCTGTTGTTTATTTTCACAAAAGAAAATAAAATTGCAGTTGCAAGACCTTCTAAGTGTCCCTCTTCCTTCCGTGGAATGGAGCCTCCATCAAACCATGCTATGTCTACACATCCCTGTTAGAACAGAATCAATCCTAACAGGATTGGAACACCAACCTGCCTCCAGTCCCAAATGCACATGGGCCAAGCTGTGGTGTCGTGGATATTGACTAGGCTCTTCCAGTTCACAGTGGACCTCGACCCATCTGCCACCAGGAGGACTTCTGCCTGTGCTTCTGCAGTTCCCAGTGTGCTTGCTTCCCAGGGTATCACTGTGGCTAATATTTTGGGGAATAGCTTTATTGAGATTTGATTCATCTATTCAAAGTTACAATTCACCAATTTAACACAGTGAACAGGGCTGGGGTGGAGCTCAGGGCAGAGCACTTACCTAGAATGCGAGACACCCTGAGTTCAATCCCCAGAATCACAAGAAAAAAAAATTGGACAATTTTAATGTTTTTTAGTATGTTGAGTATGTAGTATTTTAGAACATTTTTCAATTTCAGAACATTTTAATCACCCCAAAAAGAAACCCTGTACCCTTTAAAAGTCCCCCCCACATCATGCTTTAGGCTAATTTGTCCTGAGGTATCTCTCCAGAGAGTGGCTGTGAACTCTGGCCCTGTGCTGAGGGAGCTCAGGCGCGTGGCATGGATGTGTGCAGTGTCTTTCACAGGACACTTTGCCCTTCAGGTGGCCTGATGCCTAAAGTGTCCACCAGTGACCAAGTGGCCCTCTTACAGGAATTGGGTTTATACTGGCAGACACCCCTGTGGCTCTGGTCTGGCCTGTGCCCAGTTTATCTCCACAGCGATAGCCAATCTCCAGTAGAGCCCCTACCCTAAAAGAAGTTAGTTCTGGTAGGATGGACAAGGAGAAAAGACAATCCATTCCAGAAGCAGTGTGTCCCTCACAGACCAGAGAAAAGACAGCAGCAGGGCCCATGGGAAAGGGTCAGCCACTGGGACTACTTGAGTGAGGAGCAAGACAGAAGTCGTGGGGCTGTGAGCTGTCACAAGCTGTCCCCTACGGCCCAGCATGTTGCCTACATGTGTCTCCCGTGGCCAGTTCTGACAGTGGGGTTGAGAACAGGAAGGAGCTCGGAGCTACGACTGACTGAGGCGGTCACTCAGGTGTCTGGGCAGCACCTGGGAGCATGGTGTGGGGTCAGGGCAGGTTGAGTAAGCTGGATACACTTCTGAATCACTCCATTGTGCTATGAATGAACTATTGTCCTAATTGCTATCATGCCCCGAACAGACTAACCAATCAGACTCCGGACTGTTGAACTATCTATGTATTACCTGAACTTCAGTTTATTTGATTTTGTCCTATAGGGAAATGGTTACCAGGAAGCTGTTGCATAGGGCAGATTTCAGGATGGGTCACATTGAGGATCTGGGGGCAGGTGGAGAACTAGAAACTGTGAAGGGTGACTAAGCCCTGCTTCTAGGAGGAAGAAATAAAACTTACTCCAAACAGGTGCAGAGGCCACATAAAACTAAAAATTCACTGCATATGTACACAAAAGTGTGTGTGTGTGGTGCTGGGGATTAGAACCCAGGACCTTGTGCATGCAAGGCAAGCACTTTACCAACTGAGCTATGCCCCCAGCCCTGCACATATATTTTTGATGGTGTCCCAGCCTCATTTCCTGTCATTCTCCTTGCTGCTGGTCTTTAGACTTCCACAGAATACCAGGTTCTCACCCAACTGCAGGCCATTTTATGAGCTGTAACACCTGTCTTCCCTTCATCCTTACCTGGGACCCAACTACAAACTGCAATCCTCAGCTCCAAGATTCCCCTCCTTAATGGATCCCCACTTCAAACTCTTTCCTTTCTGGTACTGCTTGGAATGCACACATATGCATATTTTTATTTATTCATGTGGTTCACTAGATTACACACTCCATTATCTTGCCCAACTCCTGGGGCTGAAGCCATCCTCCTGCCTTAGTCTTCTGAGTAGTGGGACCACAGGTGCATGGCAGACACCAACTTCTGGGAAAACCTATTTTTAGCAGTGCTGGGGATCCAACCCAGTACCTTTGCAATACCAGAAAAGGCTTCATCACTGAGCCATACCCCCATCTCAAACCTATCATTTTTTAAATCGCTGTGTAAAAGGACCTAGCCTTGGCAAACGTTCATAAAATGATTTCAAGCCACACAATGTTTAAACATAACAGAAACTATATATAAATAAGTACAAAACTATTCAATGATTCCAACTTGGGGAGGAAATCTAAATGCATAGAAAAAAGTCAGAGAAAACACACCAAGCAAGAAAGAGAAAATAACTACAAATAGTAACCAGTAGATTAGTAGAGAGCTAGAATTTTCTAATGTATATTTCTTTGAAAATCCTGTTTTGATTTTTGAGTAATTTTTTATTTGATTTTGAACCGTGTTTTTGATTTTTTACCTAATCAAAAACATTAAATGTTTGTAGAGTATAAAACCCTCAAAACACTAAGAACGACTATCGCAGAGGGAAAAACTAAGGCTTTCTTTTTACTAGACTTATGTGATCAGAAAAGGATGCGCTTTTTAACAAAGATCCTGGGCGGCCTCGGACTCTAAGCAGCTGTGAGAGGCGGCGGCCTGCGGTCTTGAACCCCAGACCAAGGCCGTCGTCGCTCTGCTGCGGCTGCAGTGCAGCCCAGCAAAGTACTCCCAGCCCAGGCCCACCCAGCACCAGCCGCGAGGGGCAGAGAGGGACTGGAAGGGGCGGGGCCGAGGAGGCGGGGCGACGGAGGGCCGCGGGAGGGGCGGGCCTCCTGGAAAGGACCGAGCCAAGCCAAGGAGGCGGGGCCAAGGAGGGCCGTGGGAAGGGCAGATCGCACGGAAAGGGCGGGGCCGCACGACGCAGGGAAGCACGCATAGGAAGAGGCGTGGCTACGAGTTCGGAGCTCGGCGCGCCGCTCTCGCGAGAGCAGTAGAAGACGGAAGCGCAATCTGTTCAGGATGTGGTTCCTGGTTGCGTGTCTCTTGCTAAATGTCGCTGCGGCGGGTGAGACCCCTGCCCATCCCATCCTCGCCCCAAGCTCCCTACCTGTACCTCGGCTAGTGGCCGCCTGGGCTCGCTCCTCCCCTGCCCGCCCTACCCCTCCGCTCGCTGCCGCGCCCCCTGCGGCCGTCGCCCGGTCTCAGGCGGCTCTGAGCCCCTTTTCTCCCGCCTGCTGTCTCCTGGGCTTACCGGTTTTCTGTTTCAGGTTCCGCGTCGCGTGACCCACGTCCCAACGCCGAAGGTTTGGATAGGCTGACCCCGGTCCCGACCCGAGGAACTCCAGACCGGCCTTCTGCAGGACAGGAGGGCAACAAAACCCTGGAGACCCAGCCGCCCCCTCCGAACCGGCCTTCCACCCTAGGCGGGGCCAGCGGGTCGGAACAGGGGCAGGGGCCCCCGAAAGGAAGCGCCAGCGGATCGGAACCGGGGCAGGTCTCCCAGAAGGGAGGCGCCAGCGAGTCGGAACTGAATCTGGAGCCCCCAAAAGGAAGCGCCATAGGATCGGAACAGGGGCAGGTCTCCCAGAAAGGCGCCAACGGGTCGGAACCTGGACAGGAGCCCCCGAAAGGAGGCCCCAGCGGGTCGGAACCGGGCCAGGGACCCCTGAAAGGAGGCGCCAATGGGTCGGAACCCGGCCAGGGGCCTCCGAAAGGAGGCTCCAGTCCCTCCTCAGATAACCAGGAGACACCCAAGACTGATAAAACCCAGGAGCCTGGAAAAGAGCATACCTCTCTGCAAACTTCCAAAACTAAAGCTGGGGAGAGAGTGACGATGGACTCCGACCTCTCTTCTCCCCAGCAGGAGGGAGAAGATGAGTCCTTAGAGCCTGCTGAAGATGCAGAGCCCAAGGAGGCTGAAGAAGGTGATACAGGGCCTGAAGAGGGCTCACCAACTGGAGAGGAGAAAAAGATGTCCGGCCCTGCCTCCAGTGAGAACCGTGAAGGGACACTTTTGGATTCCATGAATAGTGACAAGAATGACCTTTATAAGGACAATCCTGGCGGTGCCAGCGCAGAGAGCAGCCACTTCTTTGCGTATTTGGTCACTGCGGCCATTCTCGTCGCAGTCCTCTATATTGCCTATCACAATAAGCGGAAGGTAAGCCAGGTGCTGCCTCAGAGAGGGGACTTGCTGGTGCAGGGCAGGTATCCATGGCTTATCTGCATATGAGTACTGGGGATTTTAAGACAAACTGCCACTCTTCCTCAGACCCTGCCAGGATTCCTTATTCTTGTTTTATAAACTATGTGACCTGTTTCCCCTGAGTCTTGCTGCATTAGGTGCCAACTTAGGGCAAGATTATAACATGACCTAAAGTGAGACCTCCTCCCATGACCTTGACTTTAGATGCTTGACAGCCTCAGGGGACCCAAGTATTTGAGGCAGAGCTCTTTTCCTTTTTCCATGACTGAGACAATGTATTATTTCTAGTTTCCTTTCCCAGCCTGACTTCCATCTATGGTGGCTGGAAGAAAAGATTCAGCTACACTCTGATATCAATAGCGAAGACTCTCTTTTGCAGTGATAATCAGAAGAAATTTTAAAAATTACAGATAAACACATTTTTTATTTCTTCAGTAGTAGTGTGAAGTGGTGCCCATGTCCCTTAAAACAATCCTATTGAACCCTGAGAATTTAGAAGGTAGTTTCAGTAGTTTCAATAACCTGGTTCAAATTGGAAAATTAATTTCATGGGCTGGGGCTGTAGCTCAGCGGCAGAGCACTTGCCTAGCAAGTGCCCTGGGTTCGATCCTCAGCACCACATAAAAATAAAATAAAGGTATTCTGTCCATCTACAACTACAAAAAAATTTTAAAAAAATAAAAGAAAAAGAAAACTCAATTCATGATGGCCATCAGGTCTATGGCATGGCATTAAAATGAGAGAAAACCATTAGTAAAAATATATACATTCCTGGGGCTGGGGCTGTAGCTCAGTGGCACAGTGCTTGCCTAGCATTCATGAGGCACTGGGTTCGATCCTCAGCACCACATAAAAATAAATAAAGGCATTCTGTTCACTAACAACTATTAAAAAAAAATTTTTTTAAATATACGTTTCTTATTCTTCATCTAATTCATAATGAGAGTGTTAGTGAAGTTAAGATTGTGATTGTTGAAGAAACAAAATGTGGGTGGAAAAGGATATTTGTAGATGAGAAATAATTACTGATAATGATTTCATAAAGAAAACAAAAAGATTTGAGTGAGATGGCACATGCCTGTAATCCCAGCCACTCAGGAGTCTGAGTATTTGGTCACTGCGGCAAGTTCCAGGCTGTCCTAGCAACTTGATAAGACTTTGTCTCAGAATTTAAGATATAATAGTAACAAAGGAACAATCTTCCTAGAGCTCTCAGGGCAGGGCTTGACAGACCTTTGACTGAGTACCCTAGGTTACATCCTGCAGACTCCCACAACTGGGCTCAGCAAATCTTATTCCATCTTGTCATTTATTGTTAAGCAATATAAAGAATTCTGATGTAATTAGGCTCCATCATTGTTAAACTGTTAACAGTTTTTTTGTTTTGTTTTGAGGACCTAGAGATCAAACCCAGGGCTTCTTGCTATATGCTAGGCAAACACTATCCAACTAAGCCACACTCCCAGCCTGATAGAGCACTTGCCTAGCATGCACTAGGCTCTGAGCTGGTTTCCATCCCAACGAATACCACCCCCACTCCCACATCTTGTAGTTTAAATGGGGCTCTTTGTGGGTATACTTCTCTTTCTGTAGTCCAGTGATTAGCAAATGTACTACCAAGCGACTGCCTCTGATTTCAGGGACTGAAATATGTTATTACAGAGCCATTTGTTAATCACTTTTCCTTTTCTTTCCCCAGATTATTGCTTTTGCTTTGGAAGGAAAAAGATCCAAAGTAACTCGGCGGCCAAAGGCTAGTGACTACCAACGTTTGAACCTAAAGGTAAGGAACGAGGAGCCAGCCTAATGGAAAGAATATACAACCTGAGGGGGCTCAGCAATGGGTTTGTATGGCGACAGCTGATGCTGAGGGTACTACTACCATTCCCCCAACCTTTACAGACCACAGTCTAGAACCATCCATGTACTGTCTGCAAAGTCGGAGCAGGAAGAAGCCTTGCTGTCCTCTGCAGCAGTTCCTTCCTTTGACATATGAAGAGAGCTAACTTGTCCAGAAACATTTTCATTCTAAGATAGTGGTGACATCAGGACTGAGGCAGCTCCCTAAACTCCCAGCTTGAGCTTGGCACACTATACCAGCTCTTCACACTTTCAGCAGGCGTAAGACTCATGTTGGGATTGTGATTAAAAAGCAAAACCTATTCACTAGGTATAGGGTAGAGCCTAACTTTTGATATTTCTGGGATATTCTTAGGGGACACCAGATGCTGCTGGAGCCACACTTTGGGTGGCAAGTACTAGACTGCACATCTTGAAAACAAATGAGCCCAGAAGCACATAGGCCTCCAAATCCCTGGCACAGCCCCACGTTCAGCACTGGGCTGAACTTCCTGAGAACAGTTGTCTGCCTCTGCCAGGAGAACAGTCCTCCTCTATCCCATAGTATTCAAGCTAACCAAATGCTCCAGAGGCAGCCTGCCTGAGCCTGAGGCCAACGTGCGCTCTTTCTGCCCGTTGTGTTCAGCATCATGGAGGGCACTGGCAGAGGAGGCTTGGACCAGCTCCACAGTGTTCTCAGGGAGCACAGTTCTCTCATACTCTTTGTACCCACTACAGAATAAGCCGCTTGGCTCAGAAGGTCTTTGCCAGATGGCATCTTGGGTCAGCCTCACCTTAGGTCTGGCCTACTGCTTTCCCTGATGTTTGGTATAAGAATTTTGCCTCCTTCATTGTAACTCTGCTGGTTGGAAAAAATATAGCGGGGGCTGGGGATGTGGCTCAAGTGGTAACGTGCTTACCTGGCATGGTGAGGAACTGGGTTTGATCCTCACTCAGCACCACATAAAATAAAATAAAGATATTGTGTCCACCTAGAACTAAAAGATATATATATATATAAAATCTCGGGAACCATGGCGCAGGACCTGTCATCCCAGCAACTCAGGAGACTGAGGCAGGAGAATCACAAGTTTGAGGCCAACCTCAATTACTTAGCAAGACCCTATATCAAAAATTAAAAATTAAAAAATGGCTGGGGAGAGGCTAAGGTTATGGCTCAGTGGTAGAGTGCTCACCTAGCATGCATGAGGCACTGGGTTCTATCCTTGGCACCACATAAAAATTTAAAAAATAAATAATAAAGATATTGTGTCTACCTAAAACTAAAAAATAAATATTAAAAAAAAGAAAGAAAAAAAAAGCCTGGGGATATAGCTCAGTGGGAGAGCACTCCTGTGTTCCATCCCTAGTACCAGAGCAAACACAAAAATACACACGAATAATTCAGAATACAGAAGACTGTAAGCAGAAGCCAGGGTTTCCCAGATTCCCTTCCTCAAGTGTGTGTCTTTCTAGTTGATGTTTTATTTCAAACTGACTTTAAAACTCATCATTGTAGCCCAGGGCAATAATGCACACCTGTAATCCCAGCAACTCAGGAGGCTGAGAGGGATCACAAGTTTAAGGCCAGCCTCATCAACTTAACAAAGCCTTCAGCAACTTAATAGCTGTCGCAAAATTTTTTTTTTTTTTTTTTTTTGATTAAAAATTAAGAAAGGGCTGGGGACATGGCTCAGTGAGCAAGCCCACCTGGATTCAATCCCCAATACCAAAAAAAAAAAAAAAGCATTAATTAATGTGACTCATTTGATGTGCCCTTATCTTAATTAGTTGTTATTTGTGTGGTGCTGAATCAGTTTGTCCTGGTTAATTGTGAATTATTCCCTGAACTGAAGCCCCTATAAATCTTACTGATATGATAATCCCCTTGGAAATGGTGAACATGGACTGTGTTGCTCTGTTTCAGCTCTGATTTCTGCCCGCCATGCCCTTGTCTTCCCTGCTGATTTGTTTCTGAATCAAGAGAAATGAGGAGAAAAGCACTGTGACTTGAGACGCTCCCCAGGGTGTGTCCTTCTGTGTTCCCTTCATGCTGTCATGTTCCATCATCCTTTCCTTGGAGTGTGAGTGGGGGGAGCATGTGGGAATGTGGCTGGGACCAGAGGGAAGCCTGGCCTGCAGGCTGCACTGCCACCACTCTTCGTGGGCTGTGGCCTGGTGGTAAAGTTGGGCCTTGGCCATGGTACCGCCCTCTGCACTGTTCATCTTTGCAGACTTGTGAAATTCTGCAAGTGGAGGGCTTTCCTACTAAGCCTCCTTGAGGGGATGTCCCCTGGTAGAAGATGGTGAGATGCTGATGGGCAGAGGGCACATAATTCTCTTCAAAGGCTTTAGCAGCAAACCAAAACAACAAATTAAAGAAGTGCTTCATTGCCTGCGAGTCTAACCTATCTAACATGAGCCCCCTCACTTTTCTGATACTTTATATTATTGGAGACAGTGATTATATTTGGATGTACTAAGCACAAAGCTGAACTTGGGGTTTCTGGAAGTAAAGCCACTTTCCCATCATTTTTCATAAATAGTTATTATTGAAACAGGATGTTCTTTGATTCAGTCACGCTCAATAGGAGCTTTTTGAAAAGAGCAGTCCATGCTTAATGCTCCGAAATGTAGGAGGGTTTCATCTACACTTTTTTCAAAGGACTTTTGTGGAACAAGTTTCCCACCAACTCTGTTTTGCCTTTGTTGCCTAAAATAGACAAAATAGGTTTATATTCATAAACAAACTTCACTCTGACCATTACTTTTATCTCTTTGCTAAGATACCAAGGGCAGCTGGTACAGTTCTCCCTGCGCCCCGTGTCAGGAATCCAGTGGGTTCCCTGGGGTAGCGGAGGAGTATCCTGAATGGCGCTGCTATTTGGATTTTTATTCCACTCCTCTCTAGTCTTGCTATGCTGTTACCAAGAGCCTGAGGAGGGTTGGATCTCTGCTCTCAGGGCCACACAGAGACCGTGTGAGGAGGGAGGTGCAGTGGGTCCTGTGCTGTGATAGGCCAGCCAGTGGCCATCCTGATGGTGGTACCTTCCCCTGCTGCCTCAGTGTGCGGGGAGTAGAGGGTCCCTTCTGGGCAGGCAGCGGGCTTGTGAGATGAGCAGGAGCACTCTCCTGTGCATTGCTGCTTGTGTGCAGGTCCTGTGTCACCTTGTCCAGCTTGGGGAGTCAGGCTCCTGCGTGTCCTTGAGACACTGGTTGGATGTGCCCTGCTGGCCCCTTTCCCTTTGCTTCCCCTCCCTCTCATGGTCGGCTTGTGCCATCTACACGAGGCTTCCTCTGAGCTTCCTTCCTCCTGCCGCTCGTCCTTGGTGACCTTCACAAACCCATGTTAGTCCCTGTCCTACTGCTGTTGGGCCACTAGATCCAGTGACTCATTCTTGGAGCTCAGTCCTGTTCTTGATGGTCGGATGCTGCTGACAGGCATGGTGACATTCCCCTTTCTTGATGTCTGACGTCATCCTTTGCCGTATCCTGTGCTGGTGGGGATGAGGACCTGCAGAGCCAAGTCTCTATGAAAGTCTTTCAGAATTCACCTTTACTTCATCTCTCCTTATCCTTGACCCAGCTGTGTGTTTGTGTGTGTGTCACTGGAGCTGGATTCCTCTCTTATCCCCACCAAGCTGCCCTCCAACTGCCCAGTGTCTTTAATCACATGAACTCCACATCACAAACTTGATTTTTCTTGCTTCCTGTCTTTTAAATCTCCAGCTGATCTCTTTCCATTTTCCTTGTTCCTCTGTCCACACATCCACCCATTTCACTTCTCTGCTGATTTTTTTTTTTTTCCCATGGACCACCACAATTGGTTCTGTCTATCTTAGAAAGATCAGTACTGGAAACACTCATCTCCAGGGTTCTGGCCTGGTCTGAAGCTTCTGTCTGGACCTCTTGTGGCTTAGAGGGTCAGGTTGTACACGGGTGTCGAGGACTGTGCATGCTGACACCTTCCTCTCTCCACCTCTCACACAGACCAAAGCTCCCGCCTGTGCCTCTGTGCCTTTATTCTTAGTGTGTCTGCATATCCCAACTTCCCATCTTTGTTATTTGGTAAGGTTTTCTCCCTTTCTAAAACCTACCTATCAAATCCCACTGCTCGTATTCTTTCAGACTAAAAAATTCTTCTCACGCTCAAAAGGTGAAGCTATGTGGACTTGCTGCCAACCTTCTGCTTCCCAAAACCACCTTTCTTCCTGCTGTACTCTTCAAAAGCCAACATGTCAAGGTCACTGCCATCAGTAGCTAGAAAGTTGTGTGAGCCCTCATCTGTCAAAAACAGATGTCAAGATGAAAGGAAACATCTCTGCAAGAAGTAACTGAACTACCCAAGTCCCCGGGAATATCACTGTGCTAGGCAAAAGCAACAGTGTTGAGGGCCGTCTTTCTAGATCATAGAGATCAAGGTGGAACTGAAAGAGGCAACCACACAGGGCAGGGCAGTCAGACATGGGAAAACGTGGGTTGGGTCTTAAGTTTCACCCCTTTTCAGGATGGCTGTCTTTTTGCAAATAGAATATATTGGAAGCATGTTTTCCCGAGCTGGTATGAATGGGGATGACCTATTGAGGGGCCTCAAGCCAGGGGCTGGGGTGGAGCCACAAGAGGCCCCCTGTGGAGATGGCGGTGGGCTTCCTCTGCTGTTAGGAGGAAGGGGCTTCAGTTGTGGATAATGCTATACATTAGGGACTGGACTGTCTAGAGTCTTCAGGCATTGAAGATCCAGCTCTCTGGAAAAGCTGAGGCAACTCAGAAAGACCTGACACTTAGCTGCACATACTGACATGTTTTTCCCTGTCTTTTCAACATTTGGTGATAGAACTCTGCCTCGAAAATTCCCAGTGGTGATGCTCATCTTCTTCTCTAGTCCCTGTTCCCATCACATGATGCACCAATTGGGCACACGGGCGTGCACACACCAGCCCTGTGGTTACCCAGGCTGTTCTGAAAGCCCTTGCCAGGAAGCCTGCACTTGGCCATTGCCTTGCTTAAGCAGGAATGTTGGAAAGAGACGTTGAGGCTTCACTTAGCCAGACACCCAGAGCTGAGAGTGACTCACCTCCGCGGTTCCCCAAGTCAGATGTGGATTCTAAGTATTCCAACTTGGAAACCCCTCTGTAATGGGCTTTGATCTGAGCTGCACAGTATTTCAAGCTGCCCACAGAGCCAGGCCCTCACACTCTGATAGGTGTTCATTTAATTCATAAACTAGCGGGATAAGTACATGATCAACTATTGAAATTGTTTCCCTTTGTTTGCCCAATGAATAGGTTGTCATGGTTTAGCACTGTTTTATATTTTCAGTTCTTTGTAACTTAATTACATAATTTTATTTTTTTAAATCTTATTTGGTGTATGATATTTTTCAGTACGTTTTAATGAGCTTCTGTAAATGCCATCTCAATGTGGTTTTGTCACTGAATGGAAACCAAAATAAATTTCAGATAATCAAAGCAATGAAACCATTACATTTATTAATTCTGTATTAAAGTGTACTAAAATAAGACCCTTGGTGATTCAGGTAATAAGGGAAAATGGTATCTTTCTTAACCTTTGGCTGAGCATCCTTTACTGACATCAAGAATTCTTGGATTTTACAAAGTTTTCTGAGTGCCATTGTGACCTCATGTGACAAGAAGTCAAAATGCAAAAAAAAAATTGTTCCAAGTATCACAAAATTACTCTTGGTTTGTATATAAGGTATATATGAAACATGAATGCAATTTTTGGCCTGGGGTGTAGCTCAGAGCATTTGCCTGGCATACACAAGACCCTGAGTTCCATCACCAGCACTGCAAAATTAATTGTTTAGACCTAGGTCCCATTCCTAAGGCATCTCATTGTGTACAGATACCCCAAATCAAAAGGGGGGGGCATGGGGGGATGAACAACTTGGATATGTACCAGCAAACTACAGGTGTCATCCCTGGGCTTTGCCCACATCCTAGTCCCGACCGACTTTCTACCGCAGCACCACCTATCTGAGCCTCAAACTGTCCACATCAGCAGCCTGGCCACTTGAGGAGTAAAGACATGTCCTCAGAGATAAGGAAAAGCTCCACTGGAGAAGTGTGTTCAGAAATCAGTGCAATTAGTGCTTTCTGTGTGCAAAGAACTAACAGTGCAGTAAAGGCATTACAGGTGGGTCAGGGCAGGTGCAGGGGCCACTCGTTGTCCCTAAGGAACTACATTATCTTCTTCTGGGCCCGCACTCTTGAGCCGAGATCCTTGAGGTCTGAGTATAGGTTCCGCTTCAGGATGGCACTGCTGCACAGCAGTGCCCCTTGCAGGGCCCCCATCAACCCGCAGGTGAAGATGTCCTGGCCTAGGAGGCAAGAGCACAGACTGTGGGTGTCCACCATGTGAGGAGAGGGAGGCCCAAGGTCACGGATCCTGGCAGAATGGGCAGTGTACCTGACAGGTAGAGGTTGGGGATGGGGCTCTGGGCCCTGATGGAAGCCATCACGTAAGGATGCAGGCGGTCCAGGTCATGGTCGGCCCCGTAGGTGGCCCCTCGGGTAGCAGCCAGGAAGAACTGATTGGTCAGTGGGGACCCTCCCGTGGCGCTCTCCACCTAAGGCAGGAGGGAGGGCATGAGTGGGAGCCCCAACAACCTGAGCTCTGCCTCCTGGACGTGGGGTCCCCACCTGCATGCTCACCCTACCTTCCCCTCCAGCTGTGGGAACAGTCTGAGGATCATGGATATGGAGGCTTCAACAAAGGAGCTTTTGAGGGTCTCATAGTCATGGCTTCGCTTCCCTTGCGGCTCCTCCTGCCACTCCTCAAACCACTCGTAGGCGGTAGGTATCAGCACAGTCAGCGTGGACCGGTCTAGGGACGCAGAGCAGGGTTACTGCTGTGCAGTCCCACCCACCGCTGACCCAGGCAGCTTCACAATATGGACCTACCTGGGAAGCGGCCTGGCCAGGTCGGGTCCTTGCTTGAAGGGGAAGCAACAAAGTAGAGGGGTATGTGTTCCACAGCCTTCTCCCTGGGCATGGAGATGTAGCGCTCCATCCTGTGGGGAGAGGAGTGTGGCTGCAATGCCAGGCCTCGCCTCAAAGCCTCCACTCGTCCCCAGGACCTCCTCGGGAATGAGGCTAGGCACATTGCCATGTGAACCTTCCAGGAGCACGCTGGAATGGCCTACTGACTGCTCATCCTAGTGTCCAGGCAGGAAGCCCTAGTGGGTTGACAGCCCAGCCAACACCTGTCCCCGCATGCACACAGGGCCCCCCGTGGGTTGATGGCCCAGCCAATGCCTGTCCCCCCACTGCACACAGGGTCCCCGTGGGTTGACGGCCCAGCTGACCCTATGCCCACATGCACATGCTTACGCCTTATCCATGTTAATGTCGAAATAAACATAGTAGTTGGTGGACTGCAGACCCAACTCCTCCTTGGTCCCGCGCAGGCAGATGAAGACAGAGAACATGCTCAGGCCTGGCCGCACCATCTGCAGCTGTTGCTGCACACCTGCAGGACAGAGCAGGTAGAACTGTGGACAGACACAGGCATTCCCCGCTCCAGACATCTGCAGCCCATTCCTCGGCTGCCAGCGAGGAGAGGGTCCAGGCCTTTCTGCCTGCTCACCTGCCCCTGCCTGTGTCCCACACGGCCTCAGGCTCCAGCTCTGCCCAGTTGAGCCCAGCCCTTAGCTGCCACTGGTTTGCAGCACCTGCAGGACAGTGGATCTGACTGCTCCATCACCCCTTCAGTCTAAGTGAGGAGGAGATGACAACTTACAAAGACTACACAAACAGTAGTTTGTCACAGCCTTACTGTCAGTATATAACACAGCTATCTAATGAAAACAGTGGTAGTCCCCATGTGCTCTGTCACTAGACCTCGAGATGACAGGCAGTGCATGTGACTGGAAGACAAACAGCATTAGCTCAGCATTCAACTGCAAGGCACCCCAGACCTAAGCCACTGGGCTTCCCCTCTCAACAGATGATCCCAGACCAGTTTTTAGAAACTGTACCCACAGTTCTTATCCATTACCTCCAGACCCGTCTCCAGCAGCTGTGTGAGAGCTCAACCACTGCTGCTCTGCCTCTTCCGTGAACAAGGATTGGCTGATGCCCTAACATGTACTGGGCCCTGTGGAGCCAACCCTGGCACACAGCAGTGACAGGAGGCCCATTTGCTGGGAAGAGTCCTGGAGGAACCATGTGCTGAGGACAGGGACAGAGAGGGAGGCGCTATTGACAGCCATGGCAGGACACCCAGTTCTGGGGGCGCACAGGAGACACAGAACGTGGGCTTCCACAGCTGCAGTCACCTAGGTCCTATATCCAGGTTGGGTATAGGCAGGCATGGAGGAGAGCCCCTGTCTCCAGAAGCCCCTCAGAATAGCCTCTCTCCCCAGCTGGAAGGAAGAGGCTGAGGAGCCAGACCCTTCCCTCTGGACCACCCCAGTGTCTCCTGGCCTCTATAGGTGGAAGAAAGGCCTCCCCATCCCTGAAGGATCCACTGCCAGGTCCAGCAATTCCACTCCTGGTCTAGCTGGCCCCTCCTGCCCCAGAGGCCACCAGATATCTGTCTCCTGTCTGAAAGGCATACCAAAAAATCCCCACCCCAAAGAGCTGGGAAGAAGGAGCACCACCCAGCTCCTAGAGCAGGCAACTGGGTTCATTTGGGGCAGTCTCTGACCCTGCACCCAAGAGGCCGAGTGCCCAAGCTAGCTGGTGTGCCCTGGACTGTTCAGGACTAGGATACATGCCGGGCAAGACCTGCTATGGGGCTGGCAGCCTGGAGAGGAGCAGGGGGACCTGGGGCCTGTCAGGGCAGAGTCCTAAAAGAGGAGGAGGCAAGGCCAGTCTGTCCAGCCAGGCCAGGCCCCACTGCCCTGCCCTGGGCAGTCCCTATCATGCCCCACTCAATTCATCCTGAGACACAACTGCCAGCAGATACCAGCTTGGTGACACCCATCTGTTGTGGGTGGCGGTTTTTAGGACCCAAGGGTGCTCAGCCACATCCCGGCACTTTTTTTTTTTTTTTTTGAGACAGGGTCTCACTAGGTTGCTTAGGGCCTTGCTAAATTGCTGAGGCTGGCTTTCACCTTCTATCCTCCTGCCTCAGCCTCCAGAGCCACTGGGATCACATGCCCAGCTGCTGTGGTTTTGATAAGTATCCCCCAAGGCTTGGTCACCAGTCTCTGGTGCTACTGGGAGGTGGCTCAGCCTTGAGGAGGTGGGCCCAGTGGGAGGGAGTTAGGTCACTGGGTGTCTTTGAAGCATACATGGGACTCCAGCCCCTTTCCCACTCTTTGTTTTTTCTGGTACTAGGGATTGAACCCAGCCAGGAGTGTTTAATCACTGAGATATATCCACAGCCCCCCTTTTTTATATTATTATTATTATTTTAGATGTTGACAGACTTTATTTTATTCATTTTATTTTTATGGTGCTGAGAATCGAACCCAGTGCCTCACACATGCTAGGCAAGCTCTCTGCCACTGAGCCACAGCCCCAGCCCTTCCACAGCCCTTTTTATATTTTGTTTTGAGACAGGGTCACTTAGGGCCTTGCTAAATTGCTGAGGCTGGCCTCAAACTTCCCATCCTCCTGCCTCACCTCCCAAATTGCTAGGATTGCAAGTGTGCACCACCATGCCCGGCCTTCTCTCTCTCTCTGGTTCCTGGCAGCCATGAGGTAGAACGGTCTCCCCCCAACACACCCCACAATGTGACATCCTGTGCCACCACAGGCCTAAAACAACTGGGCCAACTGACACAGACTAAAGCCTCTGAAACCATGAGGCAAAGCAGATCCTTTTCTCTTTTTAAATTGATCACCTCAGGTATTTTATCACAGTGACAGAAAGCTGCACGCCACTTTAACTCTTAGAGACAGTACAACTATCACCCCGCCCCCCTGTCCTCCCCAGGAGACCCAGGACCACACTGTTCTGCCAAACCACTGCTCAGCCTCCCTAGCACAAACCTAGAGTGGACAGCCCCATCCCCACCACCACGAACCCCATCCCAGCCAGTCAGGGCCACTCTGTCCTTCCCACCTCTTGCCCCTGCCAGAGGCCTTTGTCATCTCTCCTGAGTGACTTGTCCCCTCTGGCCAGCAACCTCCATTCCCTTTGTCACACCAAGCTGCAAGTCACATGCTGTCCTGACGTGACTTCCCATCTCAGCACTCCATATATCCCGTCCCTGCAGGGACTGCCCAGAGCTTGGCTCTCCCTTTGAGACCAGGCTCCTCATGGCTCTGGCACTCGGCTGGGCGGCAGAGGGAGGGGGTCGGTCTCCTGTCAGGGCCTCCACCTCCTCAGCCACAGACAAGGGGATGATGCTACAGCTCAGAGTTCTTACCTGCTGAGACAGTCAGAGAGGGGCATCACCAGGCTGAACATGTCCATGCCAGAGCCTGGAGCAGCAGAGCAGCCGTACCTGACAGACAGCGGGCACTCTCCGGCAGTAGGTGCTCATAGGTGTTGAACAGGCCTGCATTGGAGACCACAGTGGGGCAGTAGATGTCCATCAGCTCTTGTCCCTTCTTCACACGGACACCTGCAGCACAGGAGCTTGGCTGAGGCTCTGTGAGCTCCAGGAGGAGACCTCGACAGGTCTGGCCTACACTCCATCTCCTCAGAACTGGGAGTCCAGCCTGCTGAGAGCCAGGCAGGGAGGTGACCACAAGCATTCCACCTCTGCCACAGTCGCTTTTGTGCTGACCCGCCTGGCTCCCTCCACATGGCAGATTAGCTTTCCTGTGGCCAAGCCCCCACTCATCCCCAGCACACCAACTCTCAGGCCCCTTCACTGCTGCTGGAGGCAAGTGCCCTAAACACTCCCCACTGACACCTCCTCTGAGCCTTGTGATCTGGTCCCTCCGTGTCCAGCCCCATCTCTGCCTCTCATTTGGCTATTATGTAGAACTAGGCCCACAGCCGACACCCTGACACCCGCTGCTCAGCAGCCCACCATCAGTCACCCAGCAGGTTCTGAAGATGTAAAGACAGACAACTGCTGTCCTGGCTACTGGACAGCAAGTTTGAGCCCACTAAAGGCAACACTGTGAGATCTCGACTCAAAAAAAAAACATAAAGAAGATACAGCCTTGGGCTAAGGACATAGCTCAGAGTAGAGCACTTGCATAGCAGGTGCAAAGCCCTGGGCTCAGTCCCCAGTACCACTAAGAGAAAATGACAGCCCCTACAATCAAGAAGGTGGTCACAGAACACTGGATAAATACTTTTATCTATCAAAATAATAATTCAGAATGGCTCTTTGGAGCCCACGTGGCCCTTTCCATGCCAGACTCATCACTCTGCTACCCGCCACGCTCTGCAGCACACCTGGCCCCTCAGCCTGCAGAAGGTGGGTTCCTTTGTGCCTTCTGCCCTCGGGGACCCCGGAGCTCACAGCACAGCTCTCACCACAGGCTTTCCCAGCTGAGTCCAACAACACAGTCTGCACAGTGGCCTTTGTGAGGACAGCGCCCCCGGCTTGCTTAATCACAGGGATGATATGAAAGGCGATTTCACTGGAACCCCCTCGGGGATAAAAGGCCCCCTGTAGGTAGTGGTTGACCAGCAGAGCATGCATGGAAAAGGTGGTACGGCTGGGGGTCACACCTGCAGGAAGAGGGGAGGAGGGTTATGAACAGGTACCAGGACCACTCAGAAAGGAGCAACACACCACCAGAGTCCATCACAGGACCCAAGGCTCCTAGGGGCTAGGGCCACCGCAAGAGCCATCTCCATCCCACCGGGAGCCTTACAACCTAGGGGCCAGTAAGAAGGTACTGCCTGCAAACTAGCATGTCACCAACACCAGGAGCCTGGTGTTGGCTAACAGAAAAATCACCCAGGGAATGGTTGAAGGGGACTTGCACAGCAGCACAAGCTGCAGAGGGCCAGGCCATTCTGGTCCGTTTGTCAGCCAGGCAGGTTCAGGAAGAAGACAGAGACCAGAAGGCGGGAGCCTCTTGTCCAGGAACAGCACAGCCTGCAGCCAGCACGCACCATAGGTGGGGAAAATGTAGCTGAGCACGGCCTGGAGCTCAGGGGAGGCCCCCAGCTGCTGCAGGACCTCAGCCAGGCTCTGGGTGGACGCATGCAGGAATGGAGAAAACCGAGTCAGCAGCCCACACTTGCTGAGGAGCTGGGCCAAGCGCAATGGGAGGAACTTCAGCAAGAGGGCATGAATGGCTCCATCGGCTACTACCTGGGAAAGAAGACAAGTGTGGGAACAGGCCTAGCTCTGGGACAGCTGACACACCGTCCCTTCCAATAGCTTGCACCAGCTGAGGGCCAGCAACACTTACCCTTCGTTGAACATTGCTGAATTTGGACTTTAGTTTTAATTTACTTTATTTTTTATTTTTTTTTTTAATTTACTTTAAAAATATTTATTTTTGGTAGCAGGAATTGAACACAGGGACACTCAACTACTGAACCATATCCTCAGCCCTATTTTATATTTTACTTAGAGTCAGGATCTCACTGAGTTGCTTAGCACCTCACTTTTGCTGAGGCTGGCTTTGAACTAGTGATCCTCCTGCCTCGGTCTCCCTAGCCACTGGGATTACAGGCATGTGCTATCATGCCCTGCTTCAAGTCTTTCATTTTATTTGTTTTTTGTGTGTTTGCAGTGCTAAGGATTGAACCCAGAGGTGCTCTATCACTGAGCTACACTCCAGGGCTTTTCCATTTTGAGACAAGGTCTCAATGAGGCACATGCCTGTAATCACTGCAATTCTAGATGTTTAGGCCAGAGGACTGCAAGTTTGAGGCCAGCCTGGGAAACTTAGCAAGACTCAAAATAAAAAATAAAAAGGGCTGGGGATGTAGCTCAGTGGTAGGGTACCTCTGCCCATATTTATGTATGTATAAATAAATATATATAAATAAGCAAATAACAGGTCTTGCTAAGTTGCCTAGGCTGATCTTGAACAGGGGATCCTCCTGTCTCTGTCCCCCAGTACCATAGCTGGGGTTATAAGTATGCACCACTGCATCCAGCCTGAATTGGGTGGGGGGACTCTGTACTCTAAATATTCCCTTCCTGCACACTCAGATGAGGCTTTTCTGCTTATAAATTTCCTAAATTTCTTATAAATCCCATCTGGTCTTAGAAGAAATAAAAAGGAGTAGAGATCTATCACCTGCAAGGCAGCATAGCCAGGAGAGCAAAGTGCCCTCCAGAGGCCAGAGTGGGTGTGGCATCCACAAGCCCTCCTCCTGGCCCTTGGGGCCACCCACTCCAGCCACTCCCCTGCTCAGGTACTCCACTAATGAGGAAGATCAGTCTTGGGAATGAACTGGGTCCTGAACAAGTCCAAGTTACCTTCACCAGCTTTATGTACTTGTTGATGACATCTTTTTCCTGGGGAAACTTCTCCTTGAGGCCTTCAATGTATGCTTTCTTCCCGCTGTACATGGGGAACTCCTTTCGGCCACTGGGCATGTCTAGTACCACTGTGTCAAAAGGCGAGGACAGAGAAGCCCAGTCCAGCTGCCCTTCAGTAATCTGGTCCAAGATAAAGCGGCCAAAGGTGCCCTCCTCCATGTGCCCAATATAATGGATCCCTGTTGGGAGGTGGAAAGACAAGGTGGCTCAGGGATAATGGGACTAAGCCTTGGGAAGAGGACGAGAAAGTGAAGGGGAAAAGGTGGACCAGAACCACTGCTCCTCCTTCCTGCAGAGAGGTGGCAGAGCAG
The DNA here is from genome assembly GCF_001458135.2 of Marmota marmota marmota. NCBI lineage: Eukaryota > Metazoa > Chordata > Mammalia > Rodentia > Sciuridae > Marmota > Marmota marmota. The sequence goes on from NW_026000172.1 coordinate 758,096, forward strand.
ACCCACCATATCAGACGGTATGGCTGAAGACAAGGAAAGTGGTGCTCAGAAAGAAGATGGCACCTGTAGGACAGAGAAATGTGTCCCCCAAGCACTGATCCCAGCCCTGTTCCACACAAGCCTCACCTGTGTCAAACTCAAGGCCATTTTTGCCAAAGGTATGACAACAGCCCCCTGCCTTGGTGTGCTGCTCCAAGACCAGGACTCGCTTGCCAGCTTTCGCCAGAATCGCAGCTGCAGCCAGGCCCCCAATGCCACTGCCAATCACCACCACATCCAGGTTCTCTGGCACTTGACTTGCTGAGAAAACTGCAGCAGAAGGGAGGAGGAAGAGGGTGGGCTTCTCAGATAGGGGCAGGAAAATGGCAAAGACAGAGAAACCAAAGAAGACTCCTCTAGCCTGGACTGCGAGAAAACTTAGAGCGGTTTAGCATGTTGCTGTTGACTAAGGTTTCTAAATTCACCTAGGAATACTCATAACCAGCCAGCGATTTGCATTGTCTGAACTAATTTAACCACAACCACTACATACCTGTAGATTTTTACAACTTTAAAAGAAAGTAGAAATCAGTTAACTACAGAAACAAAAAGAGAAAGAGGATAACAGGTGGATACACCTCAGTGTAGACACTTCTGAGGAAGCAAGAGCCAGGAAAGAAAGAAAATGGGGTGGGGGATGGGGAGAATGCTAGAGGGCAGGCTGGCAGCTCCAGGAACCAGCCATTCACAAGCTGGGTTTCTTCGGATGATGTAGGGTCTGCAGATGCCACCAGAGCAGCTGGCGTGCATGTGGTTCTTCCAGATCCTGATTCAGAGGCTCAGCAGGACAGAGCTGCCCTGAGCCTACTGCCCTGAGAAATCACAGCACCACCCCCTACACTGGGAAGAAGAGGGGAACACCTTAAGAGGAACAATTTGTGCTAATGGGCACTTGCATATACATCTAATCTAAAAATCGTGCCTAGTGCCAGGCACAGCAATGCACAACTGTAATCACAGCTAATCAAGAGGTTGAAGCAGAAGGATCACAAGTTCCAGGCCATATAAAGTACAAAGGGCTGGGTATGTTGTTCAGTAGTAGAGCAGTTGCCTAGCATGTAAAGCCTAAATTCAATCCTACTACCCTCCCACACACACACAAAGGAAAGAAAGACAAAAAGTATTGTCTGACTGTAGCAAGTTTGGTCACGGAGGGAAAAAAATCTATAAGCAAGAGCGCCGCTGGAGATCAAACAATATTTTTGGGGTTTTTTGTTCGTTTTGTTTTTTGCTTATTTTTTCCATCGAAACTCTCTCTAACCTTGCAGGTATCCCCACTTGAGTTTCACATCGAATGCAGGTGCTGGTGGACTAGAGCAGTGGGCTCAGAGCTGAGAAACCCTATTGAGCCTCTCCCCAAGTTCAGAATCCAGAGTCAGTTCTATAAGCTAGGGCCATGCCTACCCCGTCCAATCCCTTGACCTGCAAAAGCCATTTCCTCTTGCAATGGGGAGAGGTTTCTGTGCGAGCCCGCACAGGGAAAGCTGGGGTCAGAGAGCCAAATCCGGGAAAGGATGCAGGGCAGGGCATCGCCGGCCATGACAAGTCCTAGGCAGTGCCAAGACAAGGACAAGCCCTCGGGCAGCAGCTTCCGGGCTTGCAAGGGCAAAGTCATCACCGCGCACCCACGAAAACGGGCCCCACTCCAAGGAAGCCTCCCGGTACTTTATCACGGGGAAACTGAGGCCAGCCCAGGTCTCGAGGCCGCCGAGCGCAGCGCGGACCCCTGGTCCGGCTGACCTTGCTTAAGGACCCTTTTCCTGGCCTCCTTGTCGGTCACCAGGGGCGCGGGCGGCCGCTTGACGTCCTGCGAGAAGGGGTTCGGGGAGCGCCCGGCGAACAGCCCCAAGTAGACACGGCGGACGCCCGCGAGCAGCAGCAGCACCAACAGCAGCACCAGGGAGAGCCACATCCCGACGGCTCACAGAAGTCTTGGCGGAAACGACGCCCACAGCTTTTAAGGCCCGTCGCGCCGCACT
>NW_026000172.1:760256-763047 GCF_001458135.2 Marmota marmota marmota
TGAGGTGACCGCGGTGGTGCAGGGCGTGCCGCAGGTGGCCGTGGCTGCTTTGGACAGTCCACCTCCCCGGGGGCCGGACCAGGCTTTGTCAGACCCGACACGACCCGTGCTGGGAACGAAACAAAGCTGAGGCTCAGAGCCGGGGCCGCCGGCGCTCCGCTCCCGGGTTAGCTGGCCCGGTCCCCAGAGCCGCAGGTCCAGAAGTCACCCCAGCCCAGAGCCGTGTCGCCACCCTCCGCGCGCCGAGGTCTGTCCCCGCCTCTCCACCGGTGGCCCGGGTCGTAGGAGGCTGCCTCTGGCGGCTCATTTATTCAAATAAATTCACATCTGCTTAAAGATTTTAAGTCTCTTTTTTTCTCAGTAGAGGCATAACTGAACCAAGAGGCTAGCTTTCTCTTCTGTGTTTTGCAGAGCCGAGGCATCACAGCCTCAGAGACTTCTTCAGGACTCACAGAAACCAGCGACGCCCTGGTGATGGCACAGTGGGACTGTTTTCTTCCTCCGGGTCTGAATGAGCGCAGGGAGGAGAGCCAAGGTAGAACCGGCGGACCTCTGGCTGTCCTGTAGCATCATCAGACCTCCGGGAACCCCTTTTTGAGCCCAAGACAAAGCTCACGTGAACAAATGATTTTGAGTCATGAATGAAAAATTTTGCTCTTTCTATAATGAAAAAGAATTAAAAGACGGGCAGGTAAGCATGCCTTTGGGGAAAGAAGATGTCGGTTACAGATATGTTGTTAATAATGAGACAAGATATCAAAGAATGTGAAGTTTTAGAAATACTTAGGGAAAAAAATCTCATAGCTTTTTGTCCTGTTAAAGGAGATCCTGGGCTGGGGTGTTGGTCAGTGACAGAGTGTTAAACTAGTGTGCAGGAGGCCCAGGGTTCCCTCTCCAGCACTACAGAAAAGGAGATTCTGTTCACCTCTGCATCATCTGCCTTTCCTGAAAACTTGATTTCTAAGTGGCTTATGAAAGTTTATTTTTGTTTGCTTGGGTTGGGAGAAAATTTCATTGAGAAATCCCCCAAGAAGTCTGCAGCTCATCAGTATGACATGTTAGAGTCTGTAAACAAGTCAAAATAACACCTGGCATTTTGCCAGGGGAATGTTAAAGTTCGTAAACAAGTCTGGATGGTGCCTGGCAAAATGTCAGAGGGAGTGGTTTGAGAAGTAACAAAACCGAGCCATTAGGTGTAGAGATTCCTGATTGGTTGACTGATGTATCTAGTTTATGCTAATTAGATAAGCTGTGTGGAATGTATAAATACTGCTCCTGTCCTGCAATAAAGGGCTCCTACTCCTGCTGTATCAACGTACACAAGTTATTCGTCACCCTCCGCTTATTTTGCCCAGCCAGCCGGGCTGCGGCAGAGACATACCTTACTGTCCTCCTCCCTGTCAAATACTGCTTGCCTGATTATCCTCAGGCCTCTTGGTTCACTGTGCTGTATCTTCCTTGGGCTTGACAGCGAATCCTGCATTCTGTACCTTTCCTTCCACCTTATCTCCAGAAGAAATGGTCTTCAATTTAGCTTGTGGGATTCAGTGGCCAGAACAAGGACACAGTTTTGCTTTGAAAATCTAGGAAAGTTTCCCCACTGTAGGAAGACAGGTGAGCTGTTCTTCCAGAAGGAGGTCTCTGGACATAGAGGTGCCTAAAGTGTAGAGGAAAAAGGACAGGGTGAATCCTGGGTATGTAGACTCCTGCAGGGAGTTGTTTAGCATCATGAATCACAAAATTTTTTGAAGCAAGATTTCTTTTTTTTTTTAATCTTTATTTATTTAAATGAAGCAAAATTTGAAGAAAAAAATTTAGTTACATATTTCATACCTTTGTGCTGTGTTAAGAGGTGTGGGATCAGACACAATGGCTCACACCTATAATCCCCAGCAACTCAAGAGGCTCAGGCGGGAGGATCGTAAGTTCAAGGATAGCCTCATCCACTTAGTAAGGTCTTGTTTCAAAAGAGCTGGAGATGTAGCTCAGTGGCTAAGCATCCCTGGGTTCAGTCCCTAATTCCAAAAAAAAAAAAAAGAGGGCAGGGTGGCAGGGAAGCATCAAAGAAATGTAAGAGAAGATCCCTGTGTGGGCCTTTTACTGGGAACTTTGTGCAAGGGCCAGAGGAGAAGTAAGGCACCATTATAGCCCCAATTGGTGAAGCAGGCCACTGAGACACTAGAACCCAGCTGGAAGGGATACCGAAGGCAGAGGTGGGGTACATTCTGCACAAAAACCAGTCGGATCAAGGGTCGAAGGTCAGGAGAGCAACTGCTGCAAGTGTGTTGGCTGGGTTGCTCTGGACAGTGACACATTGGACACAGGCCAGTTTTTTTTTTGTTTTTTTTTTAATTTTTTTTATTGTTGGTTGTTCAAAACATTACATAGTTCTTGATATATCATATTTCACACTTTGATTCAAGTGGGTTATGAACTCCCATTTTTACCCCGTATACAAATTGCAGAATCACATCAGTTACACATCCATTGATTTACATATTGCCATACTAGTGTCTGTTGTATTCTGCTGCCTTTCCTATCCTCTACTATCCCCCCTCCCTTCCCCTCCCCTCCCCTCTTCTCTCTCTACCCCCTCTACTGTTATTCATTTCTCCCCCTTGTATTATTTTCCCCTTTCCCCTCACTTCCTCTTGTATGAAATTTTGTATAACCCTGAGGGTCTCCTTCCATTTCCATGCAATTTCCCTTCTCTCTCTCTTTCCCTCCCACCTCTCATCCCAGTTTAATGTTAATCTTGTTCTCATGCTCTTCGTCCCTACTCTGTTCTTAG
>NW_026000172.1:763743-799824 GCF_001458135.2 Marmota marmota marmota
TTTCCATTTCAGAGGATTTGTCGCTGATATACAGGAATGCCTTTGATTTATGCGTGTTGATTTTATAGCCTGCCACTTTGCTGAATTCATTTATTAGCTCTAATAGTTTCTTTGTAGAGCCTTTTGGGTCTGCTAGGTATAGAATCATGTCATCTGCAAATAGTGATAATTGACACAGGCCAGTTTTGAGGGGAGGGGGTTCTGGTCAGCCGTGATATGCCTAGGTTGCCATTTTTTTTTTTTTTAAATTAAAGGCATAGGGCTGGGGTTGTGGCTCAGTGGTAGAGTGCTTGCCTGGCATGTGTGAGGCACTGGCTTCAATTCTCAGCACCACATAGAAATAAATAGAAGGCCACCAACAACTAATAAAATATCTTTAAAAAAATAAAAATAAAGGCATAAACACGAGTTTATTTAGGAAGATAGATACACATTCAAGAGAGAATGCATGGTGTCTCAAGGGTGAGAAGCCTGGGCTGCCATTCTTGCTTCCAGGACATAAAGAAGTCAAAGCTGTGTGTAAGGCGTGTTAGTTACCAAAAATTAACAGGAGGGTTAGAGTAATGGGATAATTTAGGATTTCAGGGCCTTGACATAAGTGTTGATTTCTTTCTTTGTTAATTGTTTTCTTTTAATTACTGTTTTTTCTTTAATTTAGAGAAAACATTCATGTGGTTCGAATCTAAATATTACAGGGGATATACATATAGTGAAAACTAGCTTCCATCTTTGTCCCCCACTATTTGGTTTTCCTGCTTGTATGGATCTATCTGCCTCCTGGGGTGTAACTCTGGACATAGTCATTCAGAGGTGCTTATGGGTTTATGAAGACAGTGGCGAGGTGACCTGCACAGTCTGCTCTGCCTTTCCTTGAGAAGCCGTGGAGATGGCCCCACCAGGCATCCTCCTCCTTCTTCACAGTCTTGCATGTGTCACTGGATTCCTGGGCAGTAGGTGTCTTAATCAGTGCATTGGTGGACTCGGAGGGTCCTTCAGGCCCTTGCTATTATGAACGGTGCTGCAGTGAGTGACACTGTCAAGGTACATGTTGTTTTGCACAGGGATGAGTGTCTGGTGCGTGAGGCACTAGAATTCAGGTGCCAAGCCGGGGTGTGTGGTGTGTGGTCTGGTCAGTGCCATCAACTCCCCTGTGTGGGCGCTCTAGCCAACAGTCTTAGCAGACTTTTTTGTTGGCTGGTTGTTTGTTCATTTTGAGGGCAGTGGCTGGGCTGGAAACTGAACCTAGGGCCTTCCACATGCTATGCAAGGGCTGTGTCACTGAGCTCCAGCTCTCACACTCTGATCTTTGATAATCTGACAACTGCAGCATTATCTCTAGAGTAGTTTTAGTTGGCATTTTTCTCATGTGGAAGTTTAAGCATTTGTTCATGTTTAAGGATGACACGTTTCCTTTTGTGTAAAATGTCCAAATCCTTTGCCTTTTTCAGGTGAGTTTAGTTTTGAGGGTTGTTTTGTTTTGTTGTTGTTTTTTGATTTTTTTTTTTTTTTGATCCCAAGGATTAAACTCAGAGGCACTCAATCATTGAGCCACATCACCAGCCCTATTTTGTATTTTGCTTAGCACCTTGCTGTTGTTGAGGCTGGCTTTGAACTCAAATCTTCCTGCCTTAGCCTCACAAGCTGGTGGGATTACAGGTGTGCACCACAGCACCTAGCCACTGCCGCCACCACCGCTGTCGCCATCGACGTCTCCTCCTCCTCCTCCTCCTCCTCCTCCTCCTCCTCCTCTTCCTTCTTCTTCTTCTTCATGCTATTGGGGCTCAAACCTGGACCTTGCACACAGTAGGCAAGAGCTCTTCCACCACACTATCTCCCCAGCCTGCCGTTTTTCTTCACACCATATTAAATAGAAGTTCTTCATGACAGTTCCCTGGAGTTCATGTCTTTTGTGATTCTTGGTAAAGGTGCAGCATTTAAACTGTGGTCCTTGGGGAACTGTTATGTCCTAGGAGATTGACCCTGGCCTGTCTCACAGGTTAAAAGAGTATCTCCTGGGCATTCTGCGGCTCATGACAAGAATGGTGGTGCTCTCATGGACTTCAGAGGAATTCCTGTACGTATCACCCACGCTCGGTGCCTCCTGCAAGCACAGGCCTTTGCTCCATGCTGCTTTATAGGCCAGTGCTGTGCTGGGCACTGGGGACATGGGCTGGCATAGGTGCTGCCCTCCAGGGGCTCACAGTGGAGGTGGGGGTGCAGACAAGCCACACTACTTCTGTCTAGTAAGGTAGCTGCTGTAGGAAGCAGAGTATAAGGCAGTGCAGTACAAAGGCACTCTGTAGTCTCAAGGTGTTGTATGAATGTCTGTTCATTCACTATCAAAGAACACATGCACTTGTCTCCACATTGCCCAGCTTCCACGTTGTAATTGGAGCTTTCCAGGCACTCCTTTAAAATAGACTTTGGGGCTATGGGAGCTCAATCTTCAGCATGCACCCCCTACCCCCCAAAACAAAAAAATTTAATCCACCTATCAGTGGATCACCAGAGCCTCTGGCCTCCAGTTTCAAGGATATTCAGTGTGAGTGGGTGGGAAATATTTGTGTGTATGGGGCACATGGATTCTGCCCTCTCTCTAAAGGTGACCTGCCCCACAGATCTCAGCGTTGAAGACTCATGATGTTCTCCGGGCCCTGACGGCAGAAACTAATGGATGGGAGCCAGGTGGTAAGGACTTCTCGGGGCCCTGGAATCGGGGTGGGGCCTAAGCCAGACCTTGTATGGATCTATCATTTATCATTGGAATTTCTTATATTCTTTATCCTTCAGAATTTTGTGGATTTATGTTCCTCAAGGATAATTAGAATCAATACTGGATCAGGAGTGAGTTGCTCTGCTACTAGTTCACTGTGTGCCTCTGGGAAAATCATGTAATCTCTGCCTAAAGTAGAAATATTGGTCTCTCTCATCCTCAAAGGGATAGTGCAAAGATGAGTCCACATTTGTGAAAAGGTGTTGGAGTAGTCTCCTGTTTTATCTGCTTTCCATGGTACTGCCCTGTACTCTATAAAGTTCATTCAACTTGCTGATTTATTATGGAGAGAGATCCGCACTAGCTCAGAAGCAGCCATTGTGGAGTCATATGTCTAGTTTAAATTCTGGCTCTCTCACTTACATAACCTGGAGGAAATCACTTAACCTTTTTAATCCTTTCCTCTAACGGAGGTGGGGGTGGGTGGTGGCTCAGTGGTAGAGCCTAGTATGCAAGAGGCCCAGCACTGCAGAAATGAAAGAAAAAATGAACAGATTGTGTAAGAATATGTATGATGGGAGTTTTGTAAGGATTAAGTGAGATAATGTAGATAAAGTGCTTTATACCAAAAAATATGGATTGTGGTAAGTACTCATTGGTATGTATTGTTAACTTTAAGTCTTACACACTAAAATATAACCTCCAAGAAATATGGAGCTTTTATAAATATTGTAATGTAGAAAAATTATTTGGGCATCTACAAAGTTCTCTTAATAGAATATCATCCATACTGTATGGTGACAAACCCAACATTAGTAAATAACTTTTACCTTAAATACCAAATATTTTATAATTAAATTTTTTGTGCCAGATACTTTTTATCATATTTTAAAAGTTTTTCATATTGTTCTTAGCTAATTTCAATTACACAGGATGACTAAATCAACAATTTTGTTTCACTTATGAATACATGGAAGAGAGGCAAAATAAAGCAGACACTTCAAAAGGAAAAGCACCTGTACTAATCTAAGCTGAACCAGTTCCCTAAAGGTCTGCTCTTTGCCCTGTGGTGTTCTGTTGGTCAGGATTTTCTCTGGAAGCAGGAGGGTCTCTAAGAGGACTGGAAAAGCTCTTAAGTGGTTTGGGTGTTATCTCCAGTTTGTAGGTGCTGGCCTGGTATCTCTAGTGGGTTTCAGTGTGTGTGTTTGGTTTTCCCCCAGGGTTGGGACGGAACCTAAGGCTTCACCCGTGCCAGCCAGGTGCTCTACCAGTGAGCTGCATCCCAGCCCTTGACACTGCTAGCCAAGAGCTAGTACTTTCTGTTGTCTAACCTGTGGTGACAGAAAATCCTTACCCCTTTGCTGCTGAGCTCTCTACTCCTTGCTCACAGGCTTTGGTGAAGCATTTATGGGTAAGGGAACACAGGGTGAAAGATTGATGTCAGTGCTTGGAGGTGAAGGTCTGAGGGTGAAGAATCACAGCCACAGGAAGGTGGGGATAAAGGTGGGGACATTCTCTTAGACCATAGGCATTCCTTATGGTTGTTCCATTTCTCCCTTTCTGGCTAGTCACTTTGTTCCTCATTTGATCTCCCAGGGGCCCTGCATGCTAAAGGCAATTTTTGTTTTGTTTTTTTCCTAATTAGGTATATATGACAGCAAAATGCATTTTGATTCATTGTACACAATATTAGCACAACTTTTCATTTCTCTGGTTGTACACGATGTAGTGTTGCACCATATGTATAGTCACACATGTACCTAGGGTAATAATGTCCATCTCATTCCACCATCTTTCCTGCCCAAATGCCTCCTCACCTCCTCCCCTCCCCTTTGCCCAATCACAGTTCCTCCATTTTTCCCATGCCCAGCCCCCGTTATGGATCAGCATCCACTTATCAGAACATTCATCCTTTGGTTTTTTAGGATTGGCTTATTTCCCTTAGCATGATATTCTCCAACTCCATCCATTTACCTGAAAATATCATACTTTTATTCTCTTTTAATGCTGAGTAATATTCCATTGTGTATATATATCACAGTTTCTTTACCCATTCTTCTATTGAAGGGCATCTAGTTTGTTTCCACAGTTTAGCTATTGTGAATTAAGCTGCTATGAACATTGATATAGCTGCATTACTATAGTATGTGGATTTTAAGTCCTTTGGATATAAACCAAGGAGTGGGATAGCTGGGTCAAATGGTGGTTGCATTCCAAGTTTTCCAAGGAATCTCCATAACTGCTGTCCAGATTGGTTGCACCAATTTGCAGTCCGACCAGCAATGTATGAGTGTGCCTTCCTCCCAACATCCTCATCAAATTTATTGTTGTTTGTATTCTTTATTTTTAAAGCTTCCAAGGCATGTTACCATTTCTTTTTTTTTTTTTTTTAAGAGAGAGAGAGAATTTTTTAATATTTATTATTTTAGTTTTCGGCGGACACAACATCTTTGTTTGTATGTGGTGCTGAGGATCGAACTCGGGCCGCACACATGCCAGGCGAGCTCGCTACTGCTTAAGCCACATCCCTAGCCCCCTGTTGTTTGTATTCTTGATAGCTATGAAGGCAAGTTTTATTTTCTTGACCATCCAAGGTCAAGTATTTGTGTGAAGTTGTCTACCTTGGAAGCCCTCAGTCTCAGTGTCTGCTGCCTCAGACTGGAGGTGGCAAAGACAGGGTTTCCTTGAGGTCCCCACAGGCGGGCCCATCTCACCTGCTGCCACTGCCCGCAGTCGGCTGTGCCTGAGCCCGTGTCTGTGTCAGTAGTAATAGCTAGTGTTTACTGAACCCTAACCTTTGGGCTGCAGCACTCTCCAGTGGCTGCAGAAGAGGTACAATTGACTAAGTAACTCATCCAAGAAGCACAACCAGTGGGCCATGGGGGTCTCACCTTTACACCTCGTCTGGCTGTCAGGTGTGCTTTCAGCCACTCTTCTCTGTTGCTTCTCTGCCACTGTCTCTTCTCACTTCCATAAGCATTTGGTGGCATTTAACCTGCAAGTATACTTATTTCTTTATCTATGTTTCATTACTGTCGTGAAATAGCTGAGGCTGAGTGAGTATAAAGAAGAGAGGTTTATTTTGGCTCAGCTCTGTTGCAAGGTTGAGGATGCCTCTGGTGATCGCCTTGCTGGCAGGCCCAAGATGGTGTGGGACATATCAAGGGAGGAGATCGGGATCACACCTGTGTGTCTCCTCTGGCCTCTCTTATAAAGCCCCTAGTATTCAATCTTGGGCTCCACCATGATGTCCTTATTTAATCCCAGTCACCTCCTGAGGATCCCACCTCTGAGTAGGAGAGTCAGACTGTGTCCCCACTCTTAACCACTCACAGTAGAATTGAATCTCAACACTGGAAGGGTTCTACTCAGAAACACGCTTAAGCCATGTCCAAACCATAGTACTCTCCAGATAATTCCTCACCACATGAGGGCCTCACCGACACCGTGAGGCAGGAGGAGCCATCCTAGCCTACCTGTGGTCCTTGCTGTTATTAGTGAAGTCTCCATCCTTCATGTTGTTGGTTGATGTCACACCTAGAAACTAGAAACACTTGTGACAGAAGGTGCCCCAGCAGTTTGGGCTAGAGTGGCAGCTGTGGTTTGGAGAGAAGACTGTGTAGTGGCCGCTGCCCTTTTGCTCCTGCTTTCCACTGTCATGGAAGTACATTAGTTCATCTGGCATTTGCAGAGCCCCTGCCATGCGTGTGGCACTGTGCTGGGGTCTGGCGAACCCTGCCCTGTGACTCACCGCCCAGCGGGAGACAGCTAGGACACCATGGCGAGCATCAGGTCTCCTAGTCCAGACCTGAGGTCAGAGGAGCTGTCAGGGAGGGAGGCGCGGGAGCCCACCTACAGTGAGAGGAGCTAACCAGCAGGGATCTGAGCTTCCTGGCTAGCAGTCTGGGAGGACCCAAGGGCAGAGAAGGCAGAGCGAGTTGAGGACCCAGCTGGTCCCCAGGCAGCAAGGAGGCAAGGCTCTGGACTGTGAGGGACTCGCGTGTGTCCCGCAGAGGGAGGACTTTCTGTGGGGGTGGTGGCCTGGAAAGGCAGCTGGAGGACACCAGTGCTGCCTTCCAAAAGCCCACTCTGGCAGGCCTTGGGAGCCGGCAGGCCTTGGGAGCCGGCAGCCCATGGCAGGCAAGCTGGCCCTGTCTCAGGAGTGCTCCCTTTGTTTTGCAGTCGTGAGTGCAGAGGTGCTCCAGGCCCAGGAGGAATGGGAGGCCGTGGACACCATCCACCCCAAGGCAGGTAAGCGAGGGCACCTAGTAGTTCTGGGGCTCTGGGATTAGGAGACGATTCCTGAGTGTTCTCGTTTTAGCAGTATGACATAGAATAAAATCTCTTTCCAAACCCAAGGATGGTGATGTTCTACCTCTAGGGGAATGGAGATGAACACCAGGGCTGCCAGCACTGCCTGCCATCCACCTAGCCCTGAGGGAGGCAAGGAGGACCCTGAGTAGGGGCAGCCTCTGCAGGGTGTGGAGGATAGGGCAGGCAGCAGGGACCCTACACAGGATGGTCAGGTCGTTCACTATTCAAGAGGGCTATGGGGACAGGGTAAAGCCATCTATGGGAGTGCTCTGAGGTCTGGGAACAAATGGCCCCAAGTCTGTTTCTGAGAGGTCCAGATAGAGGTGTGGGAGGGTTGAGCTAGAACCTGGACCTAGCCTGAGCTCCATCAAGCTCCTAGAGAGATGCGACAGGGAATAGCATTAGCCATCTCCTCTAGGGAGAACGGTAAGCTAATTCCTTGCAGGCTGTAACAGGATAGGAGAAGGGCCTGCACGGTGTGGGAAGGACAGAGTAGAAATCAGGAATGCCCCTGAGCAAACCTGGAGCACACTCCCTTGAGGGTACCCACTCCAGGCAGTGACTTACTCCCTCAAAGATGGGTAGAATTTGGGGACCCTTGCAGGTCACCTCTCTCTCTACTCAGTGCAGAGGGCAGCTAGCAACTCTGAACAGTCCAGTCCAGCAGGTAAAGCCAGCTCCTTGAAAGAGGAAGGCAGGGACTGGGGATGTGGCTCAAATGGTAGAGTGCTCACCTGGCAGAGTGCTCACCTGGCGTGCACGAGGCACTGGGTTTGATCCTCAGCACCACATAAAAATAAAGATATTTTATTTATTTTAGTTCTAAAACTAAAAAATAAAATAAAATAAAGAAAGGAAGGCTGTGGCTGTGGGTGTCTGATGTTCAACTGGAAGCCAGTGCTTGGCTCCGGGGTGACAACCAGGAGGCTCTAGGTAAAGGTCTGCGGACAGAATGACGACTGTTACAAGTCCTCAAGTATCCTCCCTTTTGCCACAGAGAGCTGGGGCTGCTCAGACCAGCCTGGACAGCTCATCTCCTTTGGGGAGGCCCTGCAGCACCTCCAGACTCTGGACCTCTCTTCCTTCAAGGTAACAGGGAGGGTTGGGCTCTCAAGAAGGCTCCTGCTTCCCAGGAGCCGAGTTCCCCTCCCTCCAGGATAGGGCCCTGGGCCAGCAAGTTGGAAGCTTCCGTGTGAGGGCCTCATCTCACCTAGGGAACACTGGAGCACAGGTTCTCAAGTGACCAGGGCCCATGACTCATCAGGGCACTGGTAGCTTTGTGGGACTGTGCCTGTGGAGTTCCTGTGGCCCTGTCCTTCAGGGGCCTGTGCAGCTGTCCCCTGCTCTTCCCTCTTAGTGATGGGAGGTGGTAACCAAGGACCAGGAAGCGCCTTGGGGAGGCAACACAGCTGTCCAAGGAGCTGAGTGAGTCATAGCCAATGGAGGCAAGCTCCCTGAAGGATCCAGGAGCCACTTAGGAATCTTAAGTGTGGGAGGCCATCCTTGAACGTGATTTGAGTTACCTCCCTGGCTGGGCGAGAGGCTCTTAGGCACATCTTGTGTCCAGAGCTTTCCCCATCCTTCTCAGGTCCGAGGGCTTGTCTGTGTGGAGGTGTGCCTGGCCACCCAGTCATCGCCCCTGACCTTGGGACATTGCCCCCCGCTAATCTTCATTGGATGGGATTTTCCCCAGAATTTTTTGTTCCCCAATAAAAGTCCACTCCCTGGCGTGTTCTCACTCTCTCGCTAGCCTCTTCAGTAAACCTCACTACCACAGTAGGTGGCTGGAGGCTGGAGCTAGGAGAAGCTGTCCTGGATCTGGTTTAAAGGTGATTAGAGTCTGTCTCTTTAATTCAAAACTCCCTAGCGATTTCTCATATTCTGAACTTTCATCTATGAAGCCTGTGCTGGCCGCCGGCTAAACTTAAGAAATATGTGGGGTTAGAAAAGGAGGGAGTATGGGGGAATCTAGGCTGGGCTTTCTGGGACATCCTGAGTGTTTAGCAGTCAGTTGAGAAGAAGGCAGGTGCAGATCGTCAGCATGGAACCTGGCTCAGGAGTTGTGGTCAGTAGAGTCCAGAGAGTCAGAAGCTACCCAGATTGGAGTATCCCCAGGCCGGGGCTGGAGGTGGGCTCAGTGGTAGAGCATTTGTCTTTGCCTTGCGTGTGTGAGGCCCTGAGCTCCATACCCAACCCCTCAAACAAAAGAAAAAAGAATGTTCTAAGGCTAGCAGCAGTGGTCCTGACCATAAGGAGCCAGCACAACCGAGCTTAGGAGGCGCTGGTCATGGCCAGGGCTGCAGCCACACCTCAGAGGCTTCTCACACCAGTGAGTCCCCATTAAGCCCCTTGTAAAGGGTAGAGGCAGCCCTGCTGGGAACCCTGGCCACCTTTTTGTCTGACTACATGGGGATTCCTCAGAGCTGGGCATCCCAGGAGTCACTGGAAGAGCTAGTGCTGGAAAATTCCAAAGGACCAAGTGCACAGAACTGGCAGGGAATGCCAACCTCAGGGCGCCTCTTTCTCCCTACAGAGAAGCTGGAAGAGCCGCTGGGAGGCTGGAGGGTTCTTGGCAATCTCTGCCTTCTTTCACTTCCCAGAGGCAGATGCTAACTGGGAAGCCAACTGACCCCAGATGATGGTCAGTTCTATAAGGCAGGCTAAGCTGGCCCTCGGCCCATTACCTGTAATCTTTCTCCCCAGAAGAGAATACAGCCAACTGTTCGAAGGACTGGGCTCGCCGCCCTCCGGCACTGCCTCTTTGGACCTCCAAAGCTCCACCAGGGCCTTAGGGAAGAAAGGGACTTGGTCCTGACCATTGCCCAGTGTGAGTGTCGGGACTGCCACAGGGCACACACTGTCTGGGTGCTGGGATAGAGCACTTTGCCACTCATCCAAGGCCAGGCCAGGGCTCTTGCATGCACCTGAGGGCAGATGGGAGCTGGAGCTGAGAGGAGGGTGTCTTGAGTACCCAGTCCTCCCACAGGATAGTCGGCAAAGCATTGGTGTTTTGGGGGACAGGTGGCCTGGACAGCCAAGACCCAGTGCATGGCCGTGTGCTCCAGACCATCTACAAGAAGCTGACTGGCTCCAAGCTGGACTGCGCCCTCCGGGGAGACCACTGGGAGGACCTGGGCTTCCAGGGTAAGGAGACATGCACTTTCCCCTTGCTTGCCCCTGGTCCCAGGACCAGGGAAGAGGCTGCGCCAGCAGTGTGAGGCAGGATGGGGGAGACACCTCAAGGGCACAGCAAAGGCAGAGGCCGAGGTCAGGAGGGGAAAGACCCCAGGCGACCCTCAGGAGCGACAGGACCTGGAATAGGATTGATTTGGGTTCTGTGCTCTTTTTCTAGTGAAAATCTTATTATATATTTTTAAAATTAAAGGAAGATGATCTCACTTGTTTGGGGTGATACATTTGCGGCATGTTTGGGAATCACTGGGTCAGTCTTGAAGCAGGGGCCAAGGGGCAGCAACTAAGTTGCCTCTGCGTATCTTGATCCCTTGCAGAAAGTAGGGTATCTCTTTTATAGCCCGAAACCATGAGCTACCAGTAAGTCAAAACATAGCAAAGTAGGAAGTGCACTTCAGAGTATAGTAGTACACTGCTCAAGAAAAATGGGAATTAAAAAGAGAACTTAATATGTTGTATAAGAATAACAGCGTGTGCTTAGCAGGAGGTGGGTTACGTAGCAGGGTTTCACATGGGAAAAGCATTTCTTATGTGAAATGGAGTCTCGGGGTAAAATGGAGTTTGTTTGGTCAAGGCACATATAGTTTGACCCATAACAATACTTTTTTTTCATCATATCAGGTTATATTTGTATGGGATAGCAAATGACCTTAATTAGAAAAGGCTTTACGTATCCACACTTGGTTATAATCTGGTGGTAGTGGCAGTGTGTTTAAGCCTGTTTAGCTTAGTTGTCCTTCCTGCGTATTGAGAACCACACCAGACAATTGATTGCTTCCACCATCAAACATGATGTCAAAAACTCTGGAGGGAGGGCTGGGGCGCAGCTTGGTGGTGGAGCGCTCACCCAGCGTATGGTGGCCCTGGGTTCCCTTCCCAACACAAAAATAAGCCACAGGGGCCTTGGCGTCCCACCCATGCACCTACTTGCTCCTCGCCTTGTTCTTCCCTCCTCTTATTCCAGGACTTCCTCTCCTAGTCTCCTGGGAAGAAAGTTTAGAGATTCCCTTCACCTGAGAATGCCTCCATCTCCCCTCCTCGGAGGTCTGTGGGTGCCAAGGTTAGCCTGTTTCTCCTTCAGCTCTTGAAGGCACACTGCTTCCCTCTGGCCTCGTGGTGTCTGGTGAGAAGTCCACAGTCCACGGGTGCTTGACTTCCTCCCCTATGACTAAGAAGTGTGGTTCTGTCCATGCTTCCTAGATCTTTTGTCTGTTTGTTTGTTTTTTAATAATGGGGATTAAACCCAGGAGTCGCATCTCCATTCCATTTTTATTTTTTATTTTGAGACAGGGTCTTGCTAAGTTGCTTAGGGCCTTGCTGAATTGCTGAGGCTGGCCTTGAAATTGCAGTCCTCCTGTCTTGGCCTGGTATTACAGGTAGGCGCCCATCATGCCTAGCTTTTGTCTTTAAATTTCAGGATTTTGACCAGAACATGCTTGGGGTTAGCTCAACTGCTTGAATCTGTCAGTTTTGTCCTTTGTGAAATTTGGTAAATTTCCACCCATGATTACTTTGAATACTTCTTCAGACTTTGTCTTCTCTTGTGCTCAGGCCACAAAGTTAGACCTTTGCTGCTGTTGGGTTTTGTGGTTGTGGGCATTGAACCCAGGGCCTCGCACTGCTAGGCAGCTGTTGTACCACTGAGCCACATCCCCAGTGCTTTCTGCTCATTCTTTAGATCTTTGTTACAACCTAGTAGATCTCCCAGGCTTCATTCATTTCTGCTCTTTCCCCTGTACTCTTGCTCAGATGGGGTAATTTTATTTGTTCCACCTTCATAGTCACTGATCTCTCATTCTTTATCTCCAATGTTTAGATTTATTTGATGTATTTTTTCATTTCTAAAGTTTCCATTTGTTTTTTTCTTATTAGTATTTCTTCAGTGGAACTAGAGGCGTAGCTCAGAGGTGGGGTACGAGCTTAATGTGCACAAAGCCCTGGCTTCCATCCCCAGCACTGAAAAGAGAAAAGGCAAAGTATATTCATTCATAATGGCTCTTGAGAGGCAGAGCTGCTGTGGTAGTTTTCTGCTGTTGCTGTGACAAATCTCCAGTTTCGTAGCTTGGAATAACACAGCATGTTCACTGTCCTCTGATTCTGCAGTCCAGAGGTCCCACGCAGATCAAGGCTTCATGGGCAGCCCTCCTTTTTGGAGGCTCTAAGGGAAAATCCACTTCTTGTCTTTCCCATTTTCCAGAGGCCTCCTGCATTCCTTCTTCTCAGAGCCAGAAACAGCTCCTATGAGCCACCCTCTCTCTGGCCCTGTGCTTGTGCCTCCCTCTTCTGCTCTTAGGGACCTTTCTTACCACACTGGGCCCTCCCCGAGAGCCCAGGAAAGTCACCTGCTCTGCTGATGAGCATCTTAATCTCTTTCCCATGCAGTGTGTTCGGAGGTACTGGAGATGGAGGTGTGAGGCATTCTTCTGCCTACAATGGCTGCTCTGAAAGCCTTGCCAGGTCACCCCAGCTCTGTGTCACCTTAGCATTGTGTCTATTGAGGGTCATTTCTCATGCGCACTGAGGATGAGAAATTAGATCATCCTGTTCTCAGCTTCGTGTGTAGTTTTCTGTTACATCCTGGACATTTTGAGTATTGTGTGAAGACACTCTGGATCTCATTTATATCTCCCATTCTAGCAGGCCTCCTCGGATGCCATGCCAGTGGGGAAAGGAGGGCTGTCACCTCACTGGGTAAAGCCCAAGTGTCCCTTTGGGCCTCTGGACAAAACTGGCTGGGAGGGGCAGGAGTACTTCACAGCTACTTTCACATGACCTCCACTGACTGTGCAGAGAGGGCAGGGTTGCTCCTTACCAGTGGGGACATGTTTCTCTGTCCTGTTTGGCTGGATAGGATGGTTATTATCTAAAGTGTTATGTCTTGGCTAGGCGTGGAGGTGCATGCCTGTAATCCCAGCAGCTTGGGAGGCTGAGGCAGGAGGATTATAAATTCAAGAGCAGCCTCAGCAATTTAGCAAGGCCCTAAAAGCTTAATGTGATGTTATCTCAAAATAAAACATAAAAAGTGCTGGGGATGTGGCTCAGGGGTTGAGCACTCCTGGGTTCAGTCTCTAGTACCAAAAATATAAATAAATAAAAATAAAATGTTCTTTCTTGCTAGGCTGCTCCTCTCCTGGCCCTTTGGCCAGAACAGCAGGCTTTCTTGGGTCTTTCTCTATTTGTGCTACCTTAATCTGTTTTCTGTTGCTATAACAAAATACCTTCTTTAAAAATGGAAGTGAATCTGGCTTGTGAGTATATTGACTGGGAAGGTCAAGAGTGTGGCATCCCGTCTGCTGGGCCTCTGGCTGGGGCCGTCCTGCTGTGACATGACATGGCAGAGGATAGCACATGGCCTGACAGAGAAGTACATCCCCTGAGTCGCTCCTCTTCACGTGAAGCTGCCAGTCCCTTCGTGGAGGCCCCACCCTGGTGGCCTCATCGCAGCCTGGTTACCTCTCAAAGGCCCTACCACCCAAAGCCACCAATATATGAATTGAGGGTTAAGTTTCTAGCACATGAAATTTGGGGCATACATTCAAGGCGTCGCATGCTTCCCTTGGCATTTCTGGGTTGCCACTCTTCTCCAGCTTTTGGATGAAATATATTAGGCAAAAAGAAACCCAAAAACTTCACCACAGTGTCGTTCCAGGATTCAGAGCGCTGGCCCGGCGGAGGCGCCTGGCTGTTGCAGCTGTTCTTGTTGGAATCACAGGGAGGGTGTGTTACTCATCTCCCTGGGACCAGAAGTTCAGATATGTCTTGTAAAGGCTCTTAAGTGCCTCCAGAGGGCCAAGCAGGCAAGAGAAAACTGCTGTCGGAGGTGGCCCCCAGCATGCCGGGGGACAGGCCTGGGTGGCCCTGGAGATCCAGCGGAAAGGGGCTGGTGTAGGGCAGCTCCCCAAGCAAGTCCCTGGAGGTCAAGGGGTCAGGGCTTGGTTGAGCCCACTCACCATCATGTCGAATTTTCTCATGGCTGTTGTAGGAGCGAATCCAGCCACAGACCTTCGAGGGGCGGGCTTCCTTGCCCTCCTGCATTTGCTGTACCTGGTGATGGATGCAAAGACCTTGCTGATGGCCCAGGAGATTTTCCGCCTGTCTCGTCACCACATTCAGGTGGGCTTTGGTGGGAAGCCAGAGGAGAGGGCTCTGGAGCAAGGAACTGAGCAGGCGGGAGGACTTCGCTGGTTGAGACTGATGCTAAGGCTCTCGGACAGTGAGTCAGACCCTGTCATACGATGTGTTGGAGTCTGAACTCCACCACTCATTAGATGTGGTCTCGAGCAAGTTCTCAGCAGTGTGGAGCCTTGGTCTCCTCATCTGATGATGGGGATCCCAGCAACTGGATCTGACTCCTTGAGAAAATTAAATGGGACTGCACACAGAGCACCGGACACACACGGGAAGGCTGTTCACCCTCTGCACCCTGAGGAGACCCTTGCTCAGGGTTGGTGGCTTCTCCTGACCCTAAAGGCAAGGAGTCAGCCCTCAGCTGACCCTGTACTCACCACCAGGGTCCTGCTGTCTGTCCAGCCCTGCCTTCTGGGCTTAGGGCTGATGGTTTCCTAAGCAGTGATAGGAGGTAGTCCCTCCATTTTAGAGGACGAGTTTGACCTGCTTCCTTCCCTCGTCTAGCCCAGGTTCCTGGGAGCTGGGGCTCACTCACCGCTGCATAGAGGTCGTTCACATCCCATGTTAGTCACTTCTCATGGAGCTTGGGATGCCTCAGGAGCAAGACAGGATCCCCTGCAGAGCTGGCATGACGTAGGCTTAGTGCCCAGGTCCATTAGAGCGTGAGAGGCGGCAAGTGCTAAGAAGGCACAGTGGGGTGGGTCAGAGAGGAGTGGTGACAGGATCCCACAAAAGGTGAGCCAAGATGTCACCAAGCCTTGAAGGAGGTTGGGGAAGGACACTCCAGGCAGAGGGAGAATGGCAAGGAAACCAGTGGGAGTGGGAGGGACACAGGAGCGCAGCAAGACTTGGCCCAGAGGTGGCAGCCAGATGCCACAGGCCTGCCAGCCACAGGAGGGGCTCCAGGTTTTCCCTTGAGTCAGATGAAGAGCGGCTACAGGTTTTGAGCAGCTGTTCTTACCGTTAAATTAAGGTGAAGGGTAGTGTTCAGGGAGAGCTTTCTTCAGGTCCAGGCTGGCGGTGATCGGGGCTCGGGCTGGGGGTCTCTAGAGGAGATACTGATTATACAGAAGTCAGTGTGGGCATAAGAGTGTAGAGCAGCTGTGTTGAGGGTCGAGCAGGGTTAGGGCTAAGAAAACAGACAGTGGGGTTGTTCAGTACAAGCAGCTGAAAAGGAGAACAGGGCTGGGGTTCTATTTTCCACACCTACTTTTAAAGGTCCCTCAGACTTGGAAGTGGCAGTGTTAGTAAGCAGTTGGATATATGAGTGTGGAATTAGGGAGAGGGCTGTGGGCTAGACCTGTGGCTCCAGAGGTGCCCTCCATCAGCCTTCCTGGGACTTGTTAGAAATGGACCTTCTGCGTCCTCCCCAGACCTCAGGAATCAGAAACTCTTGAGGGGGCCAGGACACCGTGTGCGAGGGATCCTGGGAACCCCTGGTAACCTCCAATCCTGGGAACCTCCAATGAAGGTGGTTGTCGGGGTGAGGCAGCCTAAGCCACTGCAGCATGAGTGGGCAGCGTGGGATGAAAGCAGGACAGGAGCCCAGGGATGGGTGCCACTCTGGAAGCCAAGTGGAGCAGGCCTGAGCCACCTGGGCTGATGGTGCCGACTACGGAGAGGAGCATCTGCAGTGTCTGGGTTTGTCCCCGGGGACCTTGGTGTGAGCATTTTCAATGAAGGTTAGACACAAAAGACCTTGATTTAGATTGGGTGTAAGAGGGAATTGGAGGGATAAATTGGAGATGGTAAATTAGACAACTCTTTCAAGGAATTTGGTCACAAAAGGGAGCAAACAAGGCATGGTAGTGGGAAGGATACTTTTCAGTAGTTTTTATTTTCACATAAGTCCAAATACTTGAAATTTGCAAGTGGGCAATATCATCTGATGACGTGGCAATGAAAGTTGGGGGCTGTGGGAGGAGCATGTACAAGGGTCTGCAGAGCAGAGGTGCCTCCCCTCCACACCCGCGACAGCAGCACTGTGGGCACACAGCCAGGTCCGCGAGTCAGTGAGTGTGGGAACACGTGCTGTTAATGCACAGCAGCGGCATGCTAGAGTAGGGAGCACGGAGCACTACTGTTCTGCCAGGGACACGGAGGCAGGATTTGGGGAGTTGAGGAAGGGTGAGAGGTGTGGACCAACCAAGGCTTAGCAGAGGCTCGTGGGGCTGGGGTCCAGAAAACCAGTTGTGACCTGAGGGTCTGGGGAGAGGTGTATGGCCACTGCAAGCAGAGGTGCGAAGACGAGCTTGGCCTCAATACATTCAGGATATATAGGTGGCCAGGCATGGTGATGTACACCTGTGATTTCCCACAGTTCAGGAGGCTGAGGCAGGAAGACCTCAAGTTCAAGGCCAGTCTCAGAATTTTAGCAAGACCCTGTCTCAAAATCTCAAAAAAGGCTGGGAATATAGCTTAGTGGTAAAGTGCCACCCAGTTCTATCCCCAGTACAATAAGTAAATAAATAACGAGGTAGGGCAGCAAAGCTGTGTTGGAATGAAGGGAGCTGTTGGGACCCCACACACCCTTAGCCATCGGGTCACATTGTCTTAAAGAGGCCAAGTCTAAATAATGCACTTTAATTTTTATTTTGAAATAATTTTAGACATACAAATTGAAAAAGTAACCCAGAGTTCCCATATATCTTTCTCTTACCATCCGCTAGAAATAACCTTGTATAGTCCTAGAACCGTTATCAAAACTAAGAAAGTATTAGCTGAACTACAGCCTTTGTTCAGTGTTCTTTCTGTGTGTGCTGTGCTGGGGTAGCAGCCTGGGCCTCATGCTGGCTAGGCAAATGCTCTGCCACTGAGCACACCCCAGCTACGGAGCACATAACCTCAGTGGAACCCTGGTTCCCTGCCTTAGGAGAGCCGCTCAGAGCCACTGACCTCAGTGTTCTCACCTGTAAGATGGGACGACAGCATGAGCAGCCACCTCAGCCTCTGACTGCCTCTGGCCAAGCTGGGCTCAGGGTAAAACAGGGTGAGGCTGGGCAGCCACTGACCCGCTGCCCCTCCATTCCAGCAGTTTCCTTTCTGTTTGATGTCTGTGAACGTCACCCGCATCGCCATCCAGGCCTTGAGGGAGGAGTGTCTCTCCAGGTGAGGCCCACCTGCAGCTGGTTAGTGTGACCCTGCTAGTCCTGGAGAGCCTGGGCAGAGTCCCTGTGCACCAGTCTCCAGCCACCTCTGCTCCCCGACTTGGCCCAGGGGCAGAGCTGCCTCGAGACCAGTGGGAACTCTGGGTTTGGCTGGCTCCTCTAGGGCTCCCTGGAGGGAGGACGGGAGGGTGCCCGGGTGTCTACCTTCGTCTGTGGCTTAACTGGCCACCTCCCTGTTCCCGTAGGGAGTGTAACCGGCAGCAAAAGGTCATTGCCGTGGTGAACAGCTTCTATGCTGCCACTTTCCTCCGCCTCGCCCACGTCTGGAGGACCCAGCAGAAGACCATCTCAGACTCTGGCTTTGTTCTCAAAGGTGTGCTCTTTGTCCTGGGGAGCTGCAGCCCCTGAACCATGTCTCAGGTCCAGAGACCCTGGTGGTTTCTGCTCCAGGCTGCAGCTCCCTCTCCTGCCCCCACACAGC
The DNA here is from genome assembly GCF_001458135.2 of Marmota marmota marmota. NCBI lineage: Eukaryota > Metazoa > Chordata > Mammalia > Rodentia > Sciuridae > Marmota > Marmota marmota. The sequence continues at coordinate 781,679 of NW_026000172.1, forward strand.
AGCCACCCTCCAGGGCCTGCTGCTCTGAGTTCTATGCCACCACTCCCTTCCTTCCTGGCCATATGCCTCTGGGGGTCACATTTTCTGAATCAAACATGGGAACCAAGGGTCCAGCAAGGGACTGACTCTTGAGAGCTAAGACCAGCTGGATAAGGCAGCACATGGGCCTGGGCTCTCTTGGTACTCTCCGTCCTAGGTGGTCTTTCACGTTGGCCTCCCTGGCCCAGGGGTTAGGAGTGCTCACTGGAGCTGCTAGGCTCAACGCCCTGGCTGTTGGGTACCCAGAGCTCCTTGAGCTTTCTTTTCCCCAATCCTCTCCTCCAGATTTGGAAGCGTTGGCCAAGAAGAGCCCACGGCGGCTGCTCAAGACCCTGGAGAGCTACCTGGCCCGGGCATCAAAGGGACAGGCCTCCTTGTTGCCACAGAAGTACCCTGGGCCACAAGCCCCTCGCGCCTCAGATCTCACCTTCACAGGTGTGTGTGACCTGCAGCCCCACTCTTCTGAGGGTGCAGGGCTGATCTGAGCCTCCCAGAGACCAGCTGATAGAAAGACTCCCAGCCTGGGCCACCAGGCTTCCAAGGACACATGGCAAACCACGTCTAGAGCCCCCTGGCCAGGCCAGGCGCTTTCCTGCCTCGGCAAATGAGGTGGGAAGCTCCTGGGCCTGGGTACCCTCACCAGTGCGAGATGCTCCGCTCCAGGTGACTAGACCTGACTGCTCCCTGCAGACCTGCCTCCGGAGCAAGTAGAGTCCTGCCGTCCCACCCGTGCTCCCGCCCCCAGGGCTGCATCCCAGCATCCGTGGCAGTGAGTGGTGCAAGGCGCAGCAGCCCATCTTGGGTGCCATGCTCCTCCACAGCACAGGAGCTTGCCAGGTGGAGACAGCTGGAGCTCTGGTTCCCTGGCAGCATTGGGCCCTACCTCTGGGTCAAATCCCAGGGGGAGGAGCAGCGATGACAGCCAGCAGGGGGCAGCACTGGCATCTGGCGCAGCTCCTCCCCACGCCTCCCCTCCCCTCTCAGTTTGTGGTCTAGAGATGGGCATTGGGCTGGTGGCCCCGGCTGCCCCATCCCAGCTGCCCACCAGCTAGGGGCTTGTCCTGGGAGACTGTACGCTTCCTCATGATGGTTTTCTGTCCTGAGCGAGGAAGGAGGAATTTGCTCACACACCAGCACTTCTAGAATAAAGCAGTTGCTCCAGTTGGAGGGTCTGGTCCCCACCGTATCCTTCCAGGACCCGTCTTTCAGGGCCTTCCTGTGCCTTGTCCCAGGTCCCAGTTAGAGCCCTGCAGGTGGAAGCACGTGGTCCAAGAAGGAGCAGCTGTCTGTGCCCTGGCCAGACTCGGCACTGAGCTCCTGCCAGGCCCATCCTCACTGGCTGCAGGTGCGAGCTCTGGCCAGTGGACATGGTGGCCCTGGGTCTTATCAGGGTAGACTGGCATGGTGTCCTGCATTTGCTTCTGGACAAGCCTGGCTCTGTTGCTCCCCTCACAGCTCCAGGCCAGCAGCCGAGCTGGGGGTGGGGGCAGGTAAGAGCCCCCTCCATGCCTCCATCCTTCCTCCAGGCCTAACACACTGCAGGTGGGACCCATTCCAGAGGTGAGGATGACAGATGGCCTTCCAGATGCAGAAGGGAACTCCCCCAAGTGTGGCTGGTGACAAGCCCTGCCATCTGCCTCATGTCACCTTTGCTGGACTTAAACAAGGCTTTGTTCTGTGAATTCCTGCAGCAGCGCCCTCAGACCAGCAGAGGGGGATGCGGGCACAGTGGGCTTGGAAGGGAGGAGAGCTGCACCTGGGCCACGTTGCAGGAGCCTCAGTCAGGTGTCCTCCTTCCCTCCCGTCACCTGAAGGCCCACTAGGAACATGGGCCCCACCTGTGGGGGCTAGGCTGCATTCCAGGGCTCTGGCTGAAGGGGAGCAGCTGTCCCCTCAGGAGCAGCAGTGGTCTTTCCTCCCCCTCATGGCCTGCTTGAGGCTCCTCAGACCATAGTGCTCATGGCTGCTTCCCTCAAACCTTCGGCAGTGGCCAGTGGTGTAGTCCAGGAGCTGTTAAGGTACAGGGCTGCCAGAGGGGAATGAACCCTTTGACAGGAGATGCAGAAATCTTAACCTGTGCGTTTTCCTTGGGGAATGTCCTTGCCCTCCATGGGGACTTGCAGTACTCCGTAAATCTAAAACCATTGCCAGAGCCACTGTATGCGTGCTGGCCTCTTGCCTTTCAAAGCTGTGCCTGGCACCAGCTCTTGCATCCTGTCAGGTCAAGGATGGGAGGATGTGGGGATCTGCAAAAGGCAGCTGGTTTTTTAGTGCTGTGTGGCACAAAATCAGCAAGAAGAATTGATCAGCTTTGGAGCTGGGAGCACCACTGCCTCAGGACGCAGCCCTGCCTGGCCTCAGGGCTGCAGGCTTGTCCAGGCCACACCTGCTGTAGCACCCCTCTGCCCCTTGGCGCTCCTCCCTTTGCTGTCTCTCCCCCACACCACACACAGGAGAAGGAAGCGGGGTGAAGACAAGAGGGGCACCTTGCCCAGGAGCAAGAGAGGCAGACGCCCAGACCAGAATGATGCTTATCTCTCAGCCCCACCGTGGGCCATCAGCCAGCAGGACCCAGGCCACCTCTAGTCCCCCTTGCCTCCATGGCCCTAGGGACTGTGAAGCGTCTGGAGGGACAATGAAAACCCACCCAGGCAGGCAGTGGGAGAGTGGGGAAGGCACTGGTTTCCTTTATTGAAGTCAGCGGGGCTTCTCAACACTGAGCACACAAAGGCAGGCAGGGGCAGGGGGACGCCCACCCTCACTTCCAGTCCTTAAAGAATTGCTTGAAGATGGGACTCTCTCGGCCCTGGGGCAGAATCTCCACCTGCAGGACAGTGGGGAGAAGGCTGGCTTGGAAGCTGCCACCTCTGTCACTAACAGGGTGTGGGACAGAAGGCCCAAGCACATGCAGGCCAGGCCAGGCCAGGCAGCTCCTTCAGATACGCAGAGAGAGGAGACGGGTTACAGGGACCGGGCTGAGAAAGCCCTGCTTCAAGGACCGGTGCAGTTTGGCAGAGGCCACCTGTTATCCATGAGCCCTATCAGAACAATAGGCTACCAGGGGCAGTCACAGCCAAGGACAGTGGTCCCAGGGAGCACAGGCCAGCCACACTGGACAAGGAGGCCCAGGAGTGGGGCCTGGGGCCCAAGGTGCCTCCTCACCTGAGTGTTTGCGGCATACTGCATGCGGGAGATGAAGCCTTCCGCTACGTGCAGGGCCGCCTGCCGCTCCTTCTCGTTAGCCTTTCGCCCTGCAGCACAGGAAGAGTGAAGAACAGAGATCCTTTAGAGTTTCCATCCCATTTTTCTTGAGGAAATTTAACAGGGGTCCACAGAATAGCTATCAAATTTTTGTTAATGAGAATGCCAAATAGCTCTTTGGAAGTATGAAATCTGCCTCGTAATACTTTTTCTAAACTGGCATCTCAAAGGTAAATGAAAACTACTTCTGCCAGGTCTGACCATCAAAACCCACTCTGGAGCACTTGACCACATGGATTCCATCTCCAGCAGCACAAACTATCTTCTGCTCTGACCAGGGCCCTTCATCAGGAAGAATGGGTTTTCTCTCTCCATCAAACTGTAGGGGCAGGACCCTCACCTATTGTGCCTGTCAATTGTATGGTTAGCAAGCCTTTTCTTTTCTTTGTACTGAGGACTGAACCCGGGGCACTTTATCACTGAACCATATCCCCAGCCGTTATTTATTTGTGGTGGTGCTGGGGATTGATTCAGGACCTTGTGCATGCGAGGGAAGCACTCTACCAACTGAACCATATCCCCAGCCCTTATTTTGTATTTTGAGACAGGGTTTCACCAAGTTGCCCAGGCTGGCCTTGAACTTGCGATTCTCCTGTCTCAGCCTTCCAAATTGCTTTAATACAGGCGTGGCCACCGTGCCCAACTCAAGCCTTCTTGACAAACTGAGAACAAAAGGGACAATTTATTATGGAGAACAGACTCCTATAATGCCAGCGAGTCTCCACTGGCATAATGGTTATGCTACTGGAGTGCTCATCAAAATAAACCACGCAGAATCCACCCATTTCTGCAGACAGTCCTTAAACCCAACCTGTGCTCCAGTTCAAGGCATTTTTCCCAAAGAAATAGTGCTGGAAACAGTGGCTGGCTCTGCAGCCAGGCTGTGGGGACCCCGTGAACTACAGCATATCTGAACTGACATGCTTCAACTCCCTGTGAACACACCAGCTGCACCCGACCCACAGGCACCCATCTTCCTGGCTCTCAAACTCCCCGTTTCTCCTCTGGATTCTCTTTCTGTAATAATTCTTTGCTTGAGGTTCCTATGCTTGGCATCAGTGCTGTGGGGCACGTCCCCTCCAGGGAGTGCAAAAGCAGCCCCAGCAGGAGCCTCTCTCGTCCCCTCCCCAAACCCTAGAGATCAACCATGCTGCCAGCACCTCCAGGCCCCTATCCCAGGTCTCTGCTGGATTTGGGAGGCCGCAGTATGAGTCGCTGGGAGCCGCCATCTCTGGACGCCTCACTTCTCTTCCTGACCAGGCTGGGGGCTGGCAAGTTCCACATCTTGTTAACCCTGTAGCTATCTCATCAAGACCATCAGATAAACACAGTTCCTGCCTTTGAGAAGCTTGTCAGCTGGTCAGGGAGGTGAAACAGGCTCCAGAAAGCAAAGCCAGGGTCCAGGGCCTGAGGGCCAGAGCCGGCAGGACAGGACGGCTGAGCACAGCAGTCTCCCTCCAGCCAATACCATCTCTCGATACCATCTCTTGGGAAACAAGTTCTGCGAGTTCACCACCCATTGCATAAGGAGATGTGTAATTTATCTAGAATTTACCTGTCACACCTTGAGGCAGAGTCCAAGATTGGGGTCTCCAAGCCCTGAAGGCCAAGGAAGGGGCTAAAAGAGTGGTTCCCAGGAGTGGTAGCTGCCCCCAGGCCTAGCGAGCCTGAATCTCTGGGGCAGGACCCAGCAACACGTCTGAGCAGGCCCTCAGCGACTGCAGGGGGCTGCAGCTTCAGAGCAGTGGCCATGGGTGCCTGCCTGGGCCAGGGCAGCTACAGGGCCCAGGTGGCTGTGGAGGAGCCCCACGTACCCTTCCAGATGTAGATCTTGCCACAGAGCCCGTTGTCCAGCACGAAGCAGTCGTCGGGCACCAGCAGCTCAGGGGCAAAGGGGCTGGAGTCGGCCACTTTGGTCAGGTCCATCTGTCCAGTGGCATCAGAGACCTGAGGGAGGAAGGGCACGCTGAGTTTGACTTCCCCGAGCACCAGCCCTCGTCTCAGCCCAGAGAGGGCCAGGGCCCTCTCTGCTGCTCCCCAGAGCCTTGCCCTGGCCAAGGCAGCCCCCACCCCTGCCCTCCACCTCGGTACTGCTGGGCACTGCCCGGTGACCCATCAGAGGAGTTCAACAGAGGACGCTTGGAACTAGCTTCTGAACTTCACCAGGAAGGGCCCCAAAGTGAAATAACAGTTATGTCCTTGGGGATTGCCACCCCCCACTTCCCATCCTCCTGCCCTCTGAGCCGCTCCTCTCTCTTCAGCCCCGGCCCTGCGGCTGCTGCACAAGGCCTGGAGTGCCCACCTTGTAGAGAGCCGCGGCCTGGGCATTCGTCTGGTCAGCTGTGAGGTCTTCTTCAGGGTTCCCCTCCTTCAGAGTAGGCTTGGGGCCCAGAACCTGCAGAGCCAGAGCAGGCCAGGTATACTGGAATTCCTGCCCCCAAACTTTAAAGCCGTCATGCTCAGGGCCACCCCTCTTGTCTGGCTCACCATGTCCTGCACCAAGGCACTAGGAGAGTGAGCACAACCCACCCACCAGCCAGGCTGCCTGCTCCTCCGTCACAGAGATGCCTGTACCCTGGCCCAGCCACCCTCGCATCCCAGCTCATCACTGACTCTCTTGACCACTTCTAAGCAGGGCGCCCAGCTGCCCACGCCAGTGTCCTCCAACCTGGATCATCTCAGCAGGCTCCTCCCCATCGGTGACGATCTCCACTTGGGCCTTGCCCTGCCGCTCGCTGTCCCGGATGGCCAGGGCCAGGTCCCGGGCCTTGTTGCGCTCCAGGATGTTGGACCTCCCACCACACCAGGCAAAGATGCTCTGCAGGGAAGGGAGCAGCCCGTTCACAGCCAGCGGCCGAGTCCTGCCCCAGCCCAGAAGGGTCCTGCCTCCCCTGTTCTTCTTGGAGGACTGACCCTGGAGGTGTGACAGAAGGCAGGGACAGACCCCAGAGGCCTTAGAGGAAGGCTGTGCGTATTCCTGCCCATGTCACCTCTTTACCTCATTAGAGCCAGCCTCTCGCTCTAGGAAGTGAGCCTGACGGATTTGCTCCCTGCCCTGTGCCCTTGCCAAAGCTGAGCTGGCACATAGTTAGGCACAATACAGATGTGTGCTGAACGGGCGGGGTAGGGGGAGGCTGCGGGGAAGTGGGGATGCCACCCTAGAGCTGTTTCCCCTCCCCCGTCTCCTCTCCTGAACTGCCACTTGGTACAAGGCCTGTCCTTGTGCCCCTGCCTCTTCTCACCACCACCGCCCTTCCTGAGAACAGCAAGGTTGACCCTCCTGCCTAATCTTCAGCCATCCTCCAGCCCCAAAGCAGTGTCCTCAAGGCCTTCCTTAGCCACCTGCACTCCAGGACCATGCCCCTTCCCCTCCCCAGCCCTGCTCACCTGCTCCCTCCCCTGAAGGTCCATCTTTGGCTCCTCCCTGGGATGGCAGGTTGGTGGTCCCTCCCTGCCTGAGAGCCCAGCCCCTGGCCTATGCCCCACTCACTGCTGCATGGGCTAGGATGGAGACAGGCCATCTTGGCTGCCTCCCCAGGCCTCCATGCTGGCCCAGAGGAGCATCCTGGACTCAATGCATGAGAGGCCGGCAGGCAAGTAGCCCAGGCCACCACGGCTCCTGAGAGGGAGGGAGTGGACTCAGAGCCTGGGAACACCGCCGGAGGCCGGCTCTGCCCACAGTGGCCCTCTAATGTGGGTGCAACCAGATTCGACCAAGGATCAGAAATACTCGGACACATTGTGTCTGTGCTCCCTGCCGTTACTCCCTACCTCTCCGGCATTCACCCAGGAGGTGTTGTGGTCACCTGGAGGGGACCAAGTACACAGTGAAGTGCCTGAGTCCACATAGAGGCCATCTTACACAGGTCAGAGCCACGGGGCTCTGGTGGCCGTGGCCCTGGAGACAACCCCAAGGGCTGGGCTCGGGATGGCACTCCCTGGTGGAGGGTCCACTAGGAGTGGGGTATGGCCTCATTCCTTGCCCAGCCTCGGCCACCCACCTGGCCCAGGTCCAGGATGAAGCAGTCCCCGGTGTTGAAGCTGTCCCAGCTCAGCGCCCGCTCCGTGGCCCGGATGTTCTTCTTCCCCTTCACCTGGTACAGCTTCCTGATGGCCGCCGGGGCCGTCCCAGGGGAGGTCTTGTGGAATGCTGACTCCACACCACCTTCCTGCAGCCCAGAAGGGACCCCTTCATGTGCCTGAGCTACCAGGGCTCTGCACCCCACCCGCAGGAGACAGGCAGGAAGGGGGGACACGGGCTGGAGCTGCCCTGACCTGGTACTTGAGGCCCCGCGGGAAGTAGCTCATGAAGAGGTCAGACTCGTTGCCCTGCACCTCCCGGTGCTGCACGGGCCGCTCCCCCAGCAGGGTGTTGAGGTGGACGGCCAGCACAGCGCAGGCCCCCTGCTCGTCCCGGGAAGACTGCTGGCCTGGGGCAGGAGGGAGGTGGAAGGGCAAGGTCCCCGAGGCCCATGCCAGCCCTCACCCTGAGCGAGACCCCACCACCCTGCCCCATACCTATCCACAGGTGGAGATGAGAGAGCTCTTCCGGGCCGTTGTACAGCACCAGGTAGGAGTCCCCCGAGAAAAAGACGCCCTGGGTCTCGCGCGCCACAGGCACCGGCTTCAGCTTCTCCACCCGCCACACGTGCAGGCCAGGATCCCGCACGGAGGCCGGGAATGGAGAGCCACTGCGGGGAGGGAGAAGGTTGGTGCCCAGGACTGGAGGAGTGGATGATGGCTCAGGGAGTGGGCAGCCCTGGAAGTGCTGGGAGGGGAGGGTGAGTGGCTGCCTACCTCTTGGGGATGGGCGTGAACATGCTGTCTCCGGACCTGCAAGACAGAGTATCCTTGTCACAGGGACTCAAGGGCCCTCACATATGGGTCTGGAAGGCCCTGCCAGGTGGCCAGGTATATTCAACTACTTCACTTACAGGAGCCCAAGAGGGGATTGCCCCTGGTTCCATTACACAGGCAAAGAAAAGCAGGTGGAGAGTCAAAGTCCAAGGTCACACATGGTCACTCAGCTGTGCATGGCTTGTGGAGACCAGATCTCTGCACCTGGCCAGGTGTCCCAACTGTCTGACCTCTCAGCCACACCTGCCTTCCACTCAGACCCCGATAACCAAGATTGGGAGGCAGCTCTCTAAGCAGAAACTGCCATTAGAAAAGCCAAAAGCCAATGGCTTCAGCTTCCACCATAAAAAGAAAAGGACAGAAAAGGACAGATGGGCGCAGCGGTGCATGCCTATGATCCCAGCAGCCCGGGAGGCTGAGGCAGGAGGATTGCAAGTTCAAAGCCAGCCTCAGCAACATCGAGGCACTCAGCAACTCAGTGAGCCCCTGTCTCTAAATAAAATACAAAATAGGGCTGGGATGTGGCTCAGTGGTCAAGTGCCCCTGAGTTTAATCCTTGGTATCAAAAAAAAAAAGCCCAAAATGAAAAGGACAAGCAAATGAAACCCAAAACAATCAGAAGGAATTAAATAATAAAAATAAAAGCAGCCGGGTGCAGTGGCACACGCCTGTAATCCCAGCAACTCTGGAGGCTGAAGCAGGAGGCTCACAAGTTCAAGACCAGCCTCAGCAATTTAGCAAGACCCTGTCTCAAGACCCTGGGGATGTAGCCCTGGTAGACAGAGCATCAGAGGGTTCAATCACTAGTACTGCATTAAAAAAAAACTATACCTCCCCTTGCTTAATCTATTCATTTTATAAACTAATCAAAGTTCACAGGTAATTTTCCCAAGAGGGGGTAGGTTTGCAATAACTCTAAGATGCTCAGGTTTCCCATAAAGGTGGGAGAGACGGGTCTGGGAAGACTGAGCTTGAGAAGTGAGAGGGCTGGACAGGTGCATGGGACCTCAGATCAGCATTGTCCTTCCTTGTCCTTCTCCTTGTCTCTCCTACTTCTTATTTCTTCTAACCTGCCTCGAAGTCACTGTAGGTTCTGTAGATATTCAAATGACAACTGAAGGATTTCAGAAGTTTTATGCCAGTGCATTCACTGTCTCACGTGAACAATGAACAAGCATCCTGGAAGGTACAGAGTGAGAACTCAAGGAGAAACAGACGGCCCGAGCTGGGGCTGAAAGGCACCTACCAAACACAGCAAAGTGAAGCCTTACTAAATGTCCTTAAAGGCTGCCTAACTACTCCCTGCCCTCAGCGGCTCCCCAGCCTGGTCCCTGGCATCACTGTGTGCCCAGCTCCCTTCAGTGCTGGCATGAAGCACCCATCTCTATTGCATGGGTCAGGAGGGACGACCCATGGCACGGATTGTGGGGAGAATACAAAAAGCAGGCATTTTAAAAACACATCATCATCTTTAAGGTCCAGAAAATGGGTGGCGACAGCTGGTTTCTTCCCACATTGGGGCACTCCACACAACACACACCATGTGCCCACCCAGCTCAGCTTTGCAAGGGGCCTCCCTCTAGGCAGAGTCAGGGCGAAGGGAACCAGCTGAGAAGCCAAGGGGCATCACTGGGAGGATCTTGGAGCCACTGAATGGAGGCCAGGCGAGCAGGGGCGTTCTGAGCAGGCACCAGGGCGGGTGAGAGCAGGGTGATGGGTGTGCAGTGCCTGAAAACCACGCCTTTCCTTTTCCACCAGCAGCTACAGAATAGCAGAGGCGTTCTTTGGCATCCCAGGAGGAGAGGAAGGGAGGGGAGTTGCTTCTGGGTCTCACAAAGGGTCACATGCTATGCCCACAGGCCCTGGCTGAGTCACCAGCAGGGAGAGCTCAAGGAAGGAGTGCGGTCAGAAGCTGTGGGCTTCCCTAGTCTGGATTCTGTGCTACGAGAACTCAAAGCTCAAACAAGCAGGCTACCTGTCCAGGCCGTGAGCCCCCACAGCAGGGCGAGTGGCCTTGGGGTCCTATAGAAGGTAGGTGCGGGGCTGGTGCTGCACTCAGTGATAAAGCATTGCCAGGCATGCGTGAGGCCTTGGGTTTAATGCCTGGCACTGCAAAAAAGGAAAAATACTAAAACAAAATTTTTTTTAAATAAAGTACGTGCTGACAACGCTTTGGGGAACCTCCCCTGTGTCTCCCTGTGAACCCCAGGGTTAGCAAAGGACCCGACCAGCAAGCTTCACCAGAAGCCATCCTCCACATCCAGCCACCTTCAGCGTCATCAGGGCTACATCCTCTGCCTCCCCCCAGGGGCCTCGGGTCAGGGTCAGCCTGGCTGGTCTTCAACAAGTCTCTGAGGGTCGGTTAAACAGAACCCTGCCCTGCTGTTCCCCTGGAATCATCTGCCATCCCTGGCCCTTGCCCTGCTCCTTAGCTTCCGCCCACGCTGCATTCAGAATGAGCCCGGTCTCTCCCACCTGCTGCACGACCCTGTCACTGTGGTCCTGTACCCTGGACAGGCCAATAAGGTGATCCCTGGGTGGCTTTAACTGGTCTCCGTGAGTAAGCGGTCCCCTATGGGCCGCAGGCCTGAGGCCTCGCTCCTTTGCTCTGCAGTGAGGTTGCGCATCCACATGCTGACCGCATGCTGAAGTCACCCCGTGCTGCTGTGGACTCTGTCTGGAGCAGAGTCACCCTTGACATACCAGGATTTTTGTAAACTCCCAATACCTGGCCCCAGACTTGGCCAGCTACAAGCAGGCTCCCTGGGTAGAGCCTGGGCTGCCCCGTCAGATCCCTGTCCCCCACCTCGCCCCAGGCTCTCTCAGGAGGGACCAACCCAACCTCTGGTCCTTCCCTCTTTTCCCCTCCTGCCAGCCGCTGGCACCCACAGCTCCTCGGCCTCCTCCATGTGTGCCTCCAGCCTCACACCCATCAGAGCCCAGCATCCCAGGCCCACATTAAGGGTCCAAGGGATCTTCCAGATCCTCCACCTCAGCCTCCCCAGGAGTTCCCCCAGGCCTCCCACCTGGGAGGAAAGCTCCAGGCCCCACTGCAGGTGGCCCTGCAGCAAGACCTGACTACTCCACGTCTCCGCCTAAGCAAAGGGCACTCTCATGCCTCTCTCTGCGTGTCCCCCAAGCAGCCTGTGGCTGTCCACTCTGTTCCACTCCTTCAAGGCCTGTGCTGGGGCTCAGCACAGGCAGGAAGGGGAGCACAAACCCAAGGAACAGCCCAGGCTTCTGCGTCCAGCTGCAGGGCGTAGTGAGGTAGAGGGCCACCATGCCCAAGGAAACCTCAAACCTCCCCTGGGCGGGACGTCATTGAATCACAGACCCAGCGTGAGAAGGAGCCCTAATGCTCATCTAGTTCAGTCCAGCCCCACATCTGCCTCCTGACACATACCCAGACATGCACAGCACAGAGCTCCCCTGCAGCATCCTCTACCAGCCCCTCTTGGATGCCATTGGAGATGGGGAACGCATCTCTAGGGAAAACAGCCTCTTCTATGTCTCCCCCCAGGTACTGAGGGTTGAACTCAGGGCCACTCCCATGCTAAGCCAGCACTCTACCACTAAGCTGAACCCCCGGCCCTTTTTATTTTGAGACAGAGTCTCACTAATTGCCCAGGCCTTGAACTTGCTATCCTCCTGCCTCAGCCTCCTGAGCCACTGGGGTTGCAGGCGTGTGCCACCGAGCCCAGCTAATGCACACCTTTGAGGAAATGCTTGACAGCCGTCAGTGTCCCCATTCCTCCGGGTACCTGTGGGATATTTGCCCTCCTCAGGCCCTAATTCCATAGACTCCTGACTGGCCTCTTCCCCTCACAGCCCGGCTGCCCCTCAGTGTGCAATGCACTTGTCCTTCTGGATAAGGGCAGAGAGGAGGTCTGCTCCAGAACCACACCAGACCCCCAGCCTGGAGGGCTCCTCCCCAGGTTCTACCTCCTCCTCCGACCCCAGGCAGGCCCTCCGCAGGGAGTTGGCCAAAGTGCCTCCAGCAGAAGGCCGGGCCTGCCCGCCTGGCTGGAGCCCCTCCAGTGGTCAGACCCCCCACAGTCCTGCTCCAGGGCACTAGGTGCTGCCCAGGGGGACAGAATTCGCACTGGGGGTCTCAGGCATCCCTAGGGAGTCTTCCACCACCTCTCACACTCAGGGTAAGCCCGGGCTCCTCCCTCTGCCTCTAGGGCACAGCCCACCAGGACGCTCCCATCCCCCAGGTCAGTTTGGAGAGGCAGTCAGGTAGGAACCAGAGTCTGGCATAAGCCTGCCAGGGCTACAGGCCAGGGCCACCATTCCTGGCTGTTTCCAGACCCTGCAAGTCACCCTTCCCTGTTCATCCAGAGGGTCCCAGCCAGTCCCACTCCCAAGGCCACTCCCCGTCACCTCGCCTTGTTCCTGCTCCTGCTGCTCCGCTTTGCTCTCTACTTCTCCCAGCCAGCCCCGCCCCAGCTCTCACTTCCCTCTCTCCTCCAGGCTGCCCCACCCACCTGCCCCGCCCTGGGAGGACGGGCAGGCCTGCACAGGGGAGAGCCAGCATGTGGTGCTGTTAGGCACCTCCTCAGGGCGTCCATAGGAAGACTAGAGGTGGCCTTGGGCCAGGAGGCCCTGGCCAGCATGTCTGAGTCTGGGGCCAGCAAGAAAAGCCTTGCTCCCCATTCACCAGTCCAGTGGCAGCCTGCACAGCCCTGCGTGGCCTGGTTAGTGTCATTTCCTGGGTGGGGTCACTGACTGTCCCAATTTGTTTTCCCCTTGCCCTGAATGCTCTTGATTTCTTTGGGTTTTTGTTGTTGTCATTGCTTGTTTGGGTACTGGGGATGGAACCCAGAGGCACTTAACCACTGAGCCAGATCCTTTTGATTTTCTGCAGCTCGCTAAACTGCTGAGGCTGGCTTTGAACTTGCAATCCTCCTACCTCAGCCTCCCAGGTTGCTGGGATTATTGACCTGTGCTGCCACTGCACCCAGCTAGATTGGTTTCAAGTTCAGTTCTGAGAGAGGTCTGAGCCCCAGAGTGCTCAAGATGACTGCTGGCTGGCTGCTCGCTCACCAGGCACTGGCTGCTCTTGGGAAGCAACAGAAACCAGTGCAACTCAGGCTGACGGAGTGCCAAGTCAGTCAGAGACGCACAGCTGGTCAGGTCCAGCTTGAGGCCACACAGGGAGCAGGGCCCCCCATTCCCTCTGAATTGGTGTGGAAAGAAAAGTGGGGCTCAGGTGAGGCTCCAGGATGAAGTGAGTACCAGTGACTCCACCTGCTGGCTTGGGGCTGCCCGTGTCCCTGAAAAGCACTGGTCAGCAGGGCTATGTGGAGTCAAGGCTCCACCTGGGAGCAGTGGTGGGCACATGGAGCAAACCCCAGAATGAACCTCTCCATTAGCTGACCTCTCACCAAACCAAGGTGTCCAACTGCCCCAGAGTGCTGGATGGATGCTTCTTTTCCTTTTTTAATTATTTTTGCAGTATTAGGTTTGGGACCCGCGGCCTTGCACATGCTGAGCAAGAGCTCTATTACTGAGCTACACCCCCACCCTTTTAAAATTTTATTTTGAGACAGGGTCTTGCTAAGTTGACCAGGCTGGCCTGGAACTTGGAAGGAGGGAGCCAGGTGCCGCAGAGGGCGGGCCCCTGAGCCCCAGCTGCTCAGTGGCTGAGGTGTGGGGACCACTTGAGCCTGGGTGTCCAGCCTGGGCACACAGTGAGACCTGTCACACATAGAGGAGGTAGGTCGCATGCCTGGGAGCTCAATGTGCCTGCCAGCCACCTCTGGTACAAGGCTGTAAAGGATCAGTTTTCCTTCCTTCAGTGCCCCTCACAAGACTGCACAAGTTTGTCCCAAATGGAGTGAAGGAAGCACCTCCTTGCCAAGGCCCCACATGGCACACCGCCCTTCTTCCCTGTGGATCACAGAGCAGGCACACCCCCGAGGCCCAGGGAGGTGGACAGCCACCACAACCTCCAACCCCAAGCCCCAGAGGGTGCTTCTCAGTGACCCCACCTCCAGCTGGCCACTCAGGACCATACCTCAGGGCAAGTCTGGGGCTGGGGCAGCTCAGGACAACCACGCTGTACACAGCTCTGCAGGGGGTTGCAGTGTGCCTTCCCAGTCTGTCCCTAGGTCCTTGGCCTTTCAGGCTACCAATAGCTACTGTTTGAACTTGGTGAGTCAGATGGGATCTTGTTGAGCCTCTGCCTCTGCCAGCACTGCTCAGGCTTAACAAAGGAAGTTTGAGGGAGGTTCAGTCCACTCCTCTGGGGTGATGCTGGTTTCTGACCTGGGCTGGTCTTCGCAGCAACACCTGGAGGAGAGCCGCTGGCCAGGCTCTGCTCCAGCAGCCACGCTCTTGCAGCATGCAAGGCAGCAGAGGTCCTCACTCCCACCTCAGCTCCAGAATGTGACCTCCGGCTCCTTCAGGGCTCCACATGCAGTGCAGAGGCCTGTCCACTTCTTGAGCAGCCGCTTTGTGGAGCCACCCAGAATAGTTTCTCCACGGCCTGCTGGTGGGTGTGAAACCACAGCACCTGGCTCCTCCTCGGCATGAGTACCAAGCAGCCCCACTCCAGAAGTGCCAGCCCACCCTCTTCACCCACCTCTGCTACCTGCAGACACAGCTGAAACCCTCCACAGTGCCCCCAGCTGCTCTGGGCATCAAGGCCACTGGGACATCTAGTCTGCGGGGGAGTCTTTCCAGCCACACCCCACCAGCAAGTGTGTGCTGGTGTACCCAGTACCCTATTGCCCTTGGTCTGGCTCTGCACAGCCGGGATGAAACATCCATGTAGGCCAGCTTCACAGTGAAGTGAACTGATGGCAAATAACTCATGATTCTGACAGATGCAACAGCCACCTGGCTCACGTCCCTGCCAAGTATGAAACACTTCCACCACCCAAAAGGTTCCCTCCCCACTGTTTTGCCATGTGCCACATGAATGGCACTCAGTAGGTGACAGACTCCCCAAAATCTCTACCGAATATCTTAACAGATTAGAGAGCAAAACTCCCACATCCCAGGACTGCGGCAGCTTTCAGCCTTTCAAGGCCCCAGGGACAGAAACCCCAGCCCTCTGCAATGGAGACTGGGAGGCTGCAGCCTGGCAGCCGGTGAGAGGCCCTTAGAAAAGCCTAAAGCCCCTTGTGGACAGGGGCTGTTGCCATTGGTATTAATAAACTATTTCTAAGACAAACATTTGGTTGAGAAAAAAACAGAAGAGCCTGGGTTTTGACTGCCCCCAAACGGCCAGCTTCCTACTACTGTATCCGGGTACACAGACTAAAAACTCCTGAAACTGCAAAGGAGTCTCCCTAGCAAGGTCTTGTGCTGCCATCCACTACCGACTGGGCCACCCGCTTCAGGTCTTAGGTTCCGGTCCATAAGATGCTCCTGACTCCAGTCCAGAGGTGCAGCTCATGCCACCGTTCCTCACCCAGGGGCTGATTTGAACCTGCTGCAATTCGTCACAATCCCAGCCAGCCTCGGAATTGCCCACACTTCTCAGGGTGCTTCTAGCCTGTGAACTTGACCTGCAAACCCATTTTTCTAGATCATCTCTCATTCCCTGAGGAGAGGTGGACATAGTGTGTAAATAAGACCTAAGATTCAGAAATATCTGTTTATCATGTGTGTGTGTCTAGTGCTGAGGGGGAAACCAAGGCTCACTCTGTCTTTCTTGGTACTAGGATTAAACCCAGGGACCCTAACCACTGAGCCATACCCCCAGCTCTTTCTTAATTTTTTATTTTGAGACAGGGTCTTGGTAAGTTGCTTAGGCTCTCGCTAAGGTGCTGAGACTGACTTTGAACTTGCAATCCTCCTGCCTCAGCCTCCCCAGTCCTTTGAATTACAGGTGTATGTCCCCTGTCTGGCTCTTTTTCTTTTCCATAAGCTTTTTGGAGCATTACAATTATACATAATAGTGGGACCATCTGTTACATATTCATTCATGCACACAATATAACAATATTATTTGGTCAACATCATCCCCCAGGATTTTCCTGTCTTTCCCCTCTTCCCTCCCCTTGACTCTTTCCCTTTGATTTTTGTGAGACTTTTCTTCCCTTTTTCCTCTCTAGCTACCATATGTGGGGAAAAAACATCCAATTCTTGACCTTTTTCCTTTATTTGGTGCTGGCAAATGAACACAGGGGCCCTTGACCACTAAACCACATCCCAGCTCTTTTATTATTATTATTATTATTTTAGATGTACCTTTATTTTATTTATTTTTATGTGGTGCTGAGGATCAAACCCAGGGCCTCACACATGCAGGCAAGCACTTTGCCACTGAGCCCCAGCCCCCACCCCCAGCTTTTTGAGACAAGATCTTGCTAAGTTGCCCAGGTGGGCCTTGAACTTATGATTCTTCTGCCTCTGCCTCACAAATACCTGGGATTTCAGGTGGTTTTCCTTGTTTTCTCTTTTGAAGTGAGACTCCTTAAGGTCCAGAGCCAGATTCTGATACCGCCCCCCCCCCCACACACCTTGGGGTTTAGTTTACTTAATTCACACACACACACACACACACACACACACACACACCTTCATTCTTTGATTCTCAAAGCAAAGTACAGGCCAGAGTTGCCCATATATTTTGTTGGTGAACACAGACTTCCTCCGTGTTCCCCTTGGTAGAGTTTAAGTCTCCATCGGCCACCCAGTGACCAGCCTAGGGCACAGCCAGTCCTCTGAGGGCCTGAGCTCTTTCTCTCTGCAGTGCGGGGCAGAACCCAGTGTTGTTGTGTGAACCTATAAATACAATCAGTAAGAGTGTAAGTTATAGGTTATAGAGTAGTAAAAAAATAGATTATTGATATGTAAGATTTTGATAAGTGAGATAAGACAATGATAAAGCAAGAACTGTCACAGACTGGCCTAAGACTCCATTTTGCTGCCTTCTGTTAAGAAAAACAAAAACTATTACAAGAGCTGTTTCTGAGAAACTAAAACGAAAGCAGATTTCTAACACCTGCTCGGACCCAAGATGCCACTGCCTTGCGCTAATTGCTGTCTTAGCGTCTATGACTGGCTTGCTTGCATGACGCTAAGCAAAGTCCCCAAGCTGTGGTTTTTCGTCCTTAAATTCCCAAGACACAGGCCAGGAAAAGGCTGTTCTCCCACACAGCTTCAGTCTCTAGAGTGGGTGGCAGTCCCCCACCAGGTGAATAAAGCTCTCTTTGATTTGAATTCGGACTTTGAGCGTTTCTTGACGCGGCTCCCCATAACACCCAGGAGGCCTCCACACTACAGCCCCGGCCCCTTTTATTTTGTATTTTGAGACAGGGTCTCACTGAGTTGCGCAGGCTGGCCTCGACCACGCGATCCTCCTGCATCAGCCTCCTGTGTCTCCGGCAAGACAGGCGGGTGCCGCCACGCCCTGCTGCCCGGCCTGGGCCTCTATGCCAGGCAGGGCTGGGCCTCCCAGCCCACGTCCCCACTCGAGGGGGGACGTGGCAGGGACGCGCCCCTCTAGGTGCCACGGGGTGCCGTTCTGGAGGCAAGTACGTCGCGGGGCCGACAGTCGGGACAGGGAGGACCTCAGCCTGGCCGAGCGCCCACAGCCGGGTCATCCTGGCGGGCCGTGAACTGAAATCCTCGGAGAGGCGGCCGCAGCCCTCTGCCGCGCCAGGCCCACAGTGCCGGGACACAGTCACCAGCACCAGACTCTGACGCAGGCCTCGAAACGCCCGCATGCACGCACGGACGCAGGGACGCACACACGCACCCATCGGGCGCTCTGATCCAGTCGTGCGAGTTACGCACCCCAGCGGGGCGTGGCCTCGGACGCAGCACGCTCGCACGCACGCAAGCACGCGCCGGCCGTCCTGGCTCCGCCCCTCCGGCTGTCCCTCCCAGCGGCCGTGGGGCGGGCCTTGGCGCGGTGCAGTGGGGGCGCGGTCAGGAGTGGTGGCCCGGATCGCGGGTGCTGCCAGCGGTGGAGGGGAGGGTCGGGCAAATTAGAGGGCGCGGCTTCCCGACCCTGCACGCTGCACGCTGCA
>NW_026000172.1:799829-811182 GCF_001458135.2 Marmota marmota marmota
CAGGAGTGCCCTGTTGCCCTGGCACGGCCTAGCCGGTGCGCCCACACGTCTGCCCAAGGCGGGTGCGGGTGGGCGGGTCCCTGTGTCCCCGTGCGGGTCCCAGGCTGCTGGCCTTCCCGGGGCGCCGGCCTCACGTGGCAGAGCAGGTGAGGGTCGAGGGCCACCACTGCAGGTCGTAACCGGGCACTCCGGCTGAGCATCCTCTCCTAGTTCCCTGCTCAGGACTCAGGGTCTTTGCCACTACCTCGCCCCAACTTCCTGGGTGGCCCAAGGAGACTCAGGGCCAAAGAAGGGACTTACCCAAACCCTTCCGTGCAAATGTGCAAATCAGCCTGCTCGGTGGAGAGAGCTGTGCTGAGGCCCCACTCCCTGCACCCTCGGGAGGCCTCTTATCTGATTTCTGGCTCCCAGATGGGGCTCAGGTTACACCTGTATCAGGAGCAGTGACACCGCAGTGGCTAGGAACACGTTCGATTTCTGTCTCCAACCCATTTTCAGCTTTTACACTTCCTGATCTGGGCACATAACTGCTACCTGCCTGATGGTCAAAGCCCATGAAGGTAGAAGCTCATGAAGGTTAACCGTGGCCCTGAAATGCCAGCGAGCGGTCAGTCCTATGCAGTTATGGGGAGACCTGTTACTCCCTAGAAATACTCCATTTACTTTAGGAACAATCGCAAACTGCTCCAGACGGGTTCAAAGCAGATAGATTGTCCAGATTCTCTTGGTAGAAGGGAAAGCGTTCATACTGACTGGACAAGTGGTCAGTAAGCATGCCCATTTCTACTTGGAAGGTTCTAGAAGACATTTTTCTGAATCTTTCTGGTTTTTGTTTTTGTTTTTTTAACCAGAGTGCTGGGGATTGATTCCAGGGACGCTTTATCCCTGAGCTACACCCACAGCCTTTTGTATTTTGAGAAAGTATCTTGCTAAATTGCTGAGGCTGACCTGGCCTCGAATTTACAATCCTTTGGCCTTACAACCCTTCTGCCTCACCGTCCTCCAATCCCTGGGATTACAGGCATGTGCCACCATACCCAGCTGAAAAACCATCCTTTCATAAGTAGCCTTCTGCCCCTAGAAACCACAGATGGGTACCTAGAAACTTGAGGGCAGCACTGACTCAGTCCCTTACTGAGTTTTCTCATACATAAGAAAACTCAAATGGAACCACCGTTTGACCCAGCTCCTTGATTTATACCAAAAGGACTTAACATCAGCATACTATAGTGACACAGCTGCATCAATATTTTAGCAGCTCAGTTCACAATAGCTAAACTGTGGGATCAACCTAGCTGCCTTTCAACAGGTGAATGGATAAAGAAAATGTGGTACATATGCTGAATGGAGTATTACTCAGCCTTAAGGAAGAATGAAATTATGGTATTTGCAGGTAAATGGGTGGAACTAGAGAATATCATGCTAAGTGAAATAAGCCAATCTCCCCAAACCAAAAGTTGAATGCTAATCAATAAGGGGAGCAGGGGATAGGGAAGAATGAAAGAAGTTTAGTTGTGTCAAGAGGAGTGAGGGGAGGGGTGAGGCTGTGAGGATGGAAAGGACAGTAGAAAGAGACATTATTACCATATTTTCATGTCTGATTGCCCTATTGGAGTGCCTGCACCATGTACAGGCAGAGGAAGGAGAAGCTGTGCTCCATTTGTGTACAATGTGTCCAAATACATTCTGCTGTCATGTATAACTAATTAGAACAAATTTTTTAAAAAAGTTCATGGGGGGGGAGGGCTGGGGTTGTGGCTCAACAGTGGAGCGCTCACCTAGCACACAGAAGGCGCTAGGTTTGATCCTCTGCACCACAAATAAATAGATAAAATAAAGGTATTTTGTGTCAACTACAACTAAAAAATATTTATTTAAAAAGAATCCATTCTCTCACTATGAGAAAAAATATTTTCTGGCATAGAAAATGAATTAAGCAGAAATTTTATTTATTCTTCTCAACTTTTTTGTTGTGGTTTTTGTGGGGGGTTTTGTTGTTTGTTTTTTTGGTACCAGGGATTGAACTCAGGGGCACTAAACCACTGAGCTACACCCCTGTCCTATTTTGTATTTTATTCAGAGACATGTTCTCACTGAGTTGCTTAGTGCCTCGCTTTTTCTGAGGCTGGCTTAAATTCCGGATCCTCCTGCCTTAGCCTCCCAAGCCGCTGGGATCATAGGCGTGGGCCACCTGGCAGGGCTATTATTTTCCTCAAGCATTGTTACAAATTTTTTCTAAAAATGTCCCAACTTAAATCAAATGCAGTTTTCAAGTAAAACACAGTGAGGTGAAGAAATTTTTTTTTTTTTTTTTTTTTTTTAGTTTTTTTCGGCAGACACAACATCTTTGTTTGTATGTGGTGCTGAGGATCGAACCTGGGCCGCATGCATGCCAGGCGGGCGTGCTACCGCTTGAGCCACATCCCCAGCCCCTATGAAGAAATTTTTTAGATTGTGCCAGGCACGTTGGTACACCCCTGTAATCCCAGGAGGCTGAGGCAGGAAGATCCAAGTTCAAAGCCAGCCTCAGCAACTTAATGAGCCCCTGTCTCAAAACAAAAAATAAAAAGGGCTGGGGATGAGACTTAGTAGTTGAGTGCTTCTGGGTCCAATCTCTGGTACAAAAAGAAAAAGACAAAAAAACCACCTCTCATTTAGAAAAGTCAACATCAGGCCTGAGGTGGCTGAGTGGTTGAGCACTGGTCCGGCATGCAGGAGGCCTTGGATTCACTCCCCGGCCCTGCAGATGCGCGTGCGTGCACACTTACAAGTGTCTAAAAGGCATTTGACCAGGGAAGGGTTTTCGTGTGATTTGGAGGTGCTCATTCCTCGGGTCTTCCTCCCACCTCAGCCTCCCCAGCAGCTGGACCGCAGGCATGCACCCCTGCGCCGGCTTCCTCCAGTCTTGAGTCAGCACAGGCCCTGGTCCCTGGCTGGCACTCAGCCTTCAGCACTGTGAAGCTCTGTGGCTACAGGGAGACCCTGATTGCAGGCGCTGAGGGTGCAACAGCTGGCCTGCAGGACATGACAGGCCTGGAATCATATTGGAATGAGAGCTTCCTTATTCGGCTTAGCCCCAAATTCCTGAATCATAAGCTCCTGTGTGGCTTGCAATAGCTCAGAAGCCACTGACAGCCTGTTCCTGCTTCCTCCTGATCTGCCCAGCAGACTGCAGTTGACGTCACAGAGCGGTGCTATTAGGTCATCAGAGAACGTGGAGAAGGGCGAAGAGTAGCAAAATCTGGGTTCTTTCCCCTCAGGGGCTTTTCCCTACTTACTTTCTCTGATAATAAGGCCTGGTCCCATCGGTCATCCTCCGGGTCCTGGGACTGAGGGAACAGGCCACCATGCGTCTCCTTACCACCAGGGGTCGCCCTTTCCCATGGAACACCTGCTTAATTCTGTCGCGACGTGGGACAGGGTGAGGGGACTGTGGCTTTGGCCCTGTGTTCATCATTTAATGGTTTTTTTGTTTTTTTGTTTTTTTTTTTTTTGGCACTGGGGACTGAACTCGGAGGCACTCAGCCACTGAGCCACATCCCCAGCCCTATTTTGTATTTTATTTAGAGACTGAGTTGCTTAGTGCCTTGCCATTGCTAAGGCTGACTGAACTCGTGATCCTCCTGTCTCAGCCTCCTGAGCCACTGGGATTACAGGCTTGGCCACCGCGCCCATCGTAATTTAATGGCTTTGATCGGACGCCTGGAGTGCATCTCCTCTTCCGTCAGCTCTTTTGCTGGTAAAGGAAGGATGTGGGGATGGAGACACATCCTGAGCCTGTGTCCAGCCCCTCCTAAGGGAAGGTGGAAGTTCAGCCAGTTTTCCTAGCCCCCTCCCCTTGCCAGTCTAGGGAAAAAGAAACAAGGACAGGCAGGGCAGGAGATCTGGAAGGCAGCTCCCAGCAGGAGGAGGAGGCTGCTGTGCACAGGGAGAACCCTGGGGGAGTAGCAGTGTCCACTTCAGGCTTTGAATGTGGCCCTGCTGCTCTACCACTGCAACTGGTTTTTAAAATGGACACTGTTTCTTTCTCTCCCTGCTCCTCCCTAAACTCTCCCCCCTCCCTAATCTCAGGGGAGACAGGATCACCTTTTTGGCCCATCCTAGGCAGAGGTATCTGTCCCTGAGCACACACCCACCATAGGAAAGAAGTCCTCCAGACTTTGGGGATGGCACCAGAACATCTCAGAAATGACCATCTCCCAAATTAACTACAACAGAGAGCACGGGGAATGCAGCCTTTGAGTCACCTCTTTAACAGCCCCCAGTTCTTGCTGATGGCAGGATCACAGCCTCTGAGACAGGAGTGCCCTGTGTCTCCTTTGCTAGCAAAACAACAAAGCTTTTTCCCTTTTCTCAAAACTGTGTCCTGGGTACTGGACTGGCATCGGGGACAAGGATGGAGCTTTCAGCAGCAGGGGGAGAGCAGAAGGGTGTTTGGGAAGGTCAGGGGAGAACAGTCCCCTCTGGCAGGTAGACAGAGAGGACCCAGAGGGTGGGGTGGTCAGATAAGGATGTGCCTGCACCTGAGAGGGGCTGTGCTCAGCAGATAAACAGAATAGGCCTCAGGGCCTGTGCCAGGCCTGGGACTGGTGATATGGGCAAGAAAGGAACAAGACAGAGCATTTTGACACATTGTACACAAATGGAGCAAAACTTCTCGCTCCTCTGGCTGAACATGGTGCAGAGTGACTCCCTGGGTGTGATCTAGTAGTGAATCTGACAGGCAGGGTGACTGCCTACTTATCCTGGAGAAGGGCCCCCACAGGCTGGCTCTGGAGCAAGCATGGAGGTTTCTGTTGGAGCCCTGGGGGTCTGCCGTGGTCTGGGACCACACCGAGGAAAGGCCCCTCAGCTGTGGCCTGCAGGAAGAGGGGGAATGGGCAGGGCAGGCCCACAGAAGCCACGTGACATTCCATCTCCCCCAGCATGGCCAGGCTTCCTGAAGGGGCCTCTGCCTCCTGCTGGGCAGAATATGAGAGTGGGCAAAGGGAACAAGCTAAAAGTTAGCTCAGGAAGCTATGGGGATGCCTGGAAGGAGGAGCTGCCCTGGAGGGCAGAGGGCTGGGCTCCCAGAGGGAGAGGAAGGGACGGTCCTCAGGGCACAGGCATTGCCTTTGGGGGACGGGGGTCTCTGTGTGTGAAATGTTTTGAAGTGCAACTTACTTATGAAGAGTCTTTCTTCTTTTTTTTCCGCCTGATGGTGTTCCGTTGTATATCAAGAATGCCGCCTGCGGTCTGCTCTCTGAGAACTGAACAGAGCCCTTTCTTTCTGCCAACTGAAATTTCCTCAAGTCCAAGGATGTAGAATGGCCACCCCAGGCCCACGGGTCCAGAGAGAAGGCGGGTGTGCCTGAGTCCCGGGAAACATGGAGGCAGGGGCTGCAGAAGCAGGTGGGGCCTGGTGGATAGGAGGGAGGCTGGGGGTCACCAGGAGCCTGAGGCAGGAGAGTTGAGAGTCCCAGGCCCTCTTGGACCACATGGCAAGGCCCTGTCTCAAAAACACAAAAGACAAGAAGCATGTGATCCTCATTCAAGGAGCCACAAGGGACACTGCTACACCTGCCGGGAACAAAGGTTCTAGAACCGAACAGGGCAGGCCAATGGGTCAGAGGGAGCAGGGTGGTGCCAGCTGCTCGTGCACCTTGCTCTAGAGGCCAGAAAAGCCCGAATCACCTCTCGCCCCAGCCCTGACCAAAGCCAGGAACCCACGCTTGGGGAAAACATGGCCTTCCGTCCACTTTCAGGGGAGAGGAGGGAGGGTCTGATACAAGCCTCTGACGCGGCAGCAGTAGAGGATCATGCACGGGGGGCGGGGCAGAGACCCCATCTAGCAGCCCTCCTCCCCCCATCATGGGTGTCACCAGGGCAAGCTGACTCACTGCTGCCACTGAAAGCCACCTCGGGAGGGCGCAGGGGTGGAGAGAGGGCCCTCTGCCAGCAGGTCGTCCCAGCCATCCTCTGTCCCTGGTGCACACGGCTCCCTTCTGGGTTGTCCCTGGTGGCAACTTGAACCCAAGCACACAGAGCTCAGTGGGCTTCCACCAGGGGCGCGCTGGCCCCAGACTTGGCCATCTCTCTGCTGAAGATACCCCAGCACTCAGTGCCCCTTGCCCTCCGCCTTCTCCCCACCCTCACCCTCCTCTCCCTGTCCCCCCCGCCCCAGGCCTCTCCTGGTGAAGGCTCCAGCTCAGGTTCAAAGGTGCCTCCTTCCACCAGATGGAAACCCTGTGCCTCCCCTTCCCACCCCAGGAGGACAGTCCTGGCCCTGCCAGCGCACTGCAGGGTTCCTCCTTCCCTGAGTTTCCCTGGTGGAGCAGAACCTGGCTATAGGACCCACCTCAGCCGGGCATCCCTCTCCAGGGCCGGCTTCCCCTGGCACAGTGGCCCCCTTGCTTCTTCATATCAGAAATCCTGGTCATCTTTCTCCCTTCTTTTTTATTTACCCCCATATTTTATATATAAATATATATAATTATTATTTCTGAACTGGGGGTTGAACCCAGAGACACTTAACCACTGAGCCACATCCCCAGCCATTTTTATTTTGAGGCAAAGTCTTACTAAGTCGCTTAGGACTTTGCTAAATTACTAAGGCCAGCCTTAAACTCTCCTGTCTAGACTTCTGGGCTGCCAGGATTACAGGCGTGCACCACTGCACCTAGCTTATTATTATCAATAATATTATTGTCATTTTAAAAATTCCAAGGGTCTAAGAGTAAAGTTATGGCCATGACTCTGGGTCCTCTTGGTCCCTCCTTCCTGGGGGCACCCACACTGGGGCTCCCCCTGTGGCTTCTTGGCAGCCATTTGGTGTGACCCCACTGATGCTCTGGTTTCCTCTCTAGGTTAGAGTTCTTAACCAGCTCTGGCTAGTGTGGGTGGAAATAACTTATGACAAACAAATGTGCTGGGGGTCCTGGGTGGAGGGCAGGGGTTGGGGGTAGTTGAGCTTAGAGCAGTGCTAAGTTTTGAGGCTGACCTAGAACTTGTGTTTTTCATGCCTCAGCCTCCAGAGTTGCTGGGGTCACAGGTGAGCATCATAACACCTGGCCAGAACCGATTGATTTTTGACAACCCCCTCCACAATTCTTATGATCAGACAAATGGAAAAAACACTGCTCTAAATGGCTCTATCCACCCCCACCCCCACTTTTTTTTTTTTTTTAGTTGTCGATGGACACAACACCTTTATTTATTTTTATGTGGTGTTGAGAATCGAACCCTGAGCCTCACATGTGCTAGGCAAGCGCTCTGCCCCTGAGCCCCAGCCCCAGGCCCCCCTCACCACCATTTTATTTTGTTTTGCAGTAGAGGGACCAAACCCAGGGTCTCACATGTGCTCAGCAAGTGCTCTGTGGCTGAGCTGCATCCCCAGCCCTTTTTAGTTTGAGACAGTGTCTAGCTAAATTGCCAAGACTGGCCTCAAACTTGAGGTCCTGCTACCTTAGCCACTGGGTGGCCGGGATTACAGATGAGTGCATGCACCCCGCTGGCTGCTGGTTTTCTAAGGTGGATTTAGACACTCCTATACACTGTGGCCTGCTCTCACTGGACATTGGAAGCTGGGCTCTGAAAATTCTGAGAATCACCTTGTGCTCTGGAAGAACCATAAAATGGTTCTGGGTGCTGGCGGAGCGTGTGACAGTAAACCTTCACAGTGTGAGTTTCTACGAATGTTTCTAGGGACTCCTCCAGAGGGAATGTCTGTGGCTTAGCAAAGCACCTGTGCCAGAGATGAGGAGGAGGTGTCCAAATTGGCCTGTGTGACAGTAAACAGCAAGGTTCTGCAGGGCTGGGGGTCGCCGAGCACCCTCCTGCCTGCTCCCAGGTTCGTGCTGGTGGTGGCCTGCCCAGATGGCTTGGGCTGCAGCCTCCACCCGGGCCATGGCATTTGCCTATGCAAACCTCAGGCAGAGGGAAGAGACCGCTGGGGTGAGGGCGGGGAGTCTGGGAAGGGCTCTACTGGGGTTTAATGGTGGGGTGTGTCCAGAACCTTCTTTGCGCTCTGGTTTGTGGTCTCTAATCCCATAGGAGGTCTCTGTGGGTGAGGGAAGTTGCCCCTGCCTTACAGTCAGCTAGCTAGGAGGGAAGGACAGGAGTGGACCTGTGTGCCTAGCTTGACTCTCGTTTTTTTGGTGGTTGTTACTGGGGATTGAACCCAAGGGCACTCGACCACTGAACCCCATCCCCAGCCCTATTTTATATTTTATTTAGAGACAGGGTCTCACTGAGTTGCTCAGCCCCTCACCATACATTGCTGAGGCTGGCTTTGAGCTCACAATCCTCCTGCCTTAGCCTCCCTGGCTACTGGTATTACAGGCGTGTGCCAGCTGCCCAGCTCCTGGCTTGACTCTTGTTCTTTTTTGTTGTCATTTTTCCTGCACCACTAGGGTTCCCTGTTAAACCACCCCAGTGACTCTGCATGGCTTTTATTTATTTTTTCTTTTTTTGTATTACAGATTGAACCGGGTTACCACTGAGCCACATCCCCAGCCCTTTTAATTTTCTATTTTGAGACAAGGTCTTCCTAAGTTACCATGGGCCTTGCTAAATTACCCAGGCTGGCCTCAAACTTGCGATCCTTTGCCTCAGCCTCCCCAGTCCCTGGGATCTCAGGCATGTGCCACGGCACCCAGCTCTTCATGGCTTCTGAAATGCTGGTCCCATGACTCACCTGGTCTCCTCTTAAGGCCATGGCTAGCTCCAGCCCCAGGCTCTCTCCTCAGTGCCCCAGCTTCATGCCCTCCAAAAGCACAGGTGCCTGGGCTCAATTTCTTCTTTGTGCCAATGGTCAGTCATCACCAAAGCAGAAAATGCAAGGAAGCTACAGACCTGAGAAGGTCCCATATCCACAATTATAGTGTATTTTGTGGCTCAAATGGTCAGACACCCGACCTGCCCTCCCTTTATCTCAACACTTCTCAGAAGTCAGTGTTCCAAAATTTACTTGGTCCTCAAGGAAGCCCACAAGTGCCAAAGAATCTAATGGCATCACAGGGGATCAGGGTTCAGATCCCATGTTAGAGGAGGATCTGCGGTGGTCAGCACCCAGGCAAACCTCAGGAAGAAGCCCCCCTCAGCACTCGCTGATTGCAGGCCTTGGGGAAGCCCTTCAGCTTCTCTGAGCGTCCACGTTAGAGACTGAGTTGTGTTCCCACACTAACATGCTGAAGCCCTAACTCTTAGTATGGCTGTCTGTGGGAGATAGTTCTGTGTACAGATAAGAGGTCTGTGAGGACACAGGGAGAGAACCAGGAACCAACCCCAGTGACCTGCAGAGATTCTAAGCCTCTCAGTCTGTGGCATTCTGTTGTGGAAGTTTGAGCTGATTAACACACCCAATCTCTTCTTTGAAAAGTACAGATAAAACTAGTGCCTGTGTCATGAGATTATTTTGAGAATCCAACAAGGAAATACAGACGTAATGCTGTTCATCTTTCTACAGCATCTTCACCTCCTGGAATAGTGCCTAGAGGTTCAATAAATACCCACTGAATGAATAAACCCATCCATCAAAAAGTGATGATGTCACACTGAATCCCAGGGCCTATTTCTGAGCTCCTCGCTAGCCTTCATCTCTCGGCTCATTGATCACCACTCGCCAGCCAAGGGCAGCAGGAGCCAGGGCTCAGGGAAGTATGTGCAAGGGCCATCTCGTTCTTAATTGGAACTACCAGTTAAAGCATCATTCTCTGTGAGGCTGGGGATGGTGCTGTGTGAATTGGCTCTCCCTGGCACCCCTGAGGCCCTGGGTTAGATTCCCAGCACTGGCTTAAAACCAAGCAAAACAGGGGATGAGAAGAAGAGCAAGAGGAAGAGGAGGCATGGACATGGATCAGAGCCCAAGGAAGGCTGCCTGCCCTGGTCTGGCTTGGTCTGCTCCTAGGGGCAGAGAGACTGGAGACCACAACTGTTGGGGAGGAGAGCTGGGACTGGGAGTGGGCCCTGGGAGTGTCCTGGGTGAAGTCCACTAGAGTTGTAGGCCACAGCTGGCCCACCTTCCCAGTGCTTAGGAGATGCAAATAATGGGAACAATAGGCCCCTGTTCCCAGGCCACCAGTCGCAGATCCTGGGTTCCAGGGAGGTAGAGGTCCTCCAGACTGCCATGGTGAGAGTTGGTGGTCCCAGGGTAGCCTCAGCACACAAGCCTGTCCGTGCTAGGGGCCAGGGCACGAGAGGCACTTGCTAGGCTGACTACCTGGCCTCTTCCCTCTGGCTCTTTCCAGGAGGAGCGTAGGAGCAGCAGCAGCAGGCCCCAGTGAGTACCAGGGAGGGCTCTCCATTCCCTTGCTTCCACTTTGCCCTACCCTCTGCAAAGCACCTGCCCCAGGAGCAGTGCTGGGTCTACCCCACTCCAAGGACCCTACCTGTACTCCCACCCTCTGTCACCCCACTCCAAGGACCCTGCCTGTACTCCTACCCTCTGTCACCCGGGGGCCAACTCATCTAGCTTTTCACCCTGAGGGCACTGGCTCTGTCCCCAGCCTCCTGCTCTTGCTGCCCTAGTGCCAGGGCCTTGGTGTCCTACAACTCTAGGGCACTCACACTGTTACGTGCGAGAATGTCCTAGAGTGCTAGGTCTAGCTGACAGGAGCTCAAAAGCCCCCTGGGCAGAGTTGACTGCAGTCTGCTTGCAGGTTGGGGCCACCCCTTCCACCCCCCAGATGTGTGGGTAAGTGATGGGATCCCACAAGTAGGGTGTCCCCTAGGGCCCCCAACACCGGTCACTGGGACCCAGCTCTCCCACCTGTCTTGGCCAACATCTGCAGCACAAGGACAGAGGACTAGCCCATGTGGGACTGTGGCTGGGAGCCTTGTTTCCAAAATGCCCACCCATGGTCTTCAAAATGACCTCATGGCTCTGCCCTGCCATGGTGCTGTATTCCTTTAGTTAAAAGGATGGAGAGTGGGTTACTAGAGGAGGGTGGACTGGGAGGAGGTGAGGCCTGTCTATCTGTTAGATGTCTCAGCTTGGAGAGAAGATGTGCTGGGTGCCTCTCCTCTGTCTGCCCCAGAGACCTGGAGACACAGGGTAAGTCCAGCTGCTGAGGCTGGGGTGGGGCAGGGGGCAGCAGGCAGAAGCTACTGGGGTCCTGGACCTACTCCATTCTTCCCTGGCCAGCATCCCTTCCTAAAGGCCCGAGAAGAGGACGATGAGGAGGACAAGTATGAGCTGCCCCCCTGTGAAGCTCTGCCTCTCAATCTGGCCCCTGCGACCCGTCCTGGAGCGGAGGAGGACTCCCTGTACCTGGGTGAGGGCCGGCAAGTGGAGGCGGGAGGCGCCCACAAGGGAAGACCCTGAGGCCTTGCCTTTTCTCCCGGCCTGCGCAGGCACAGAGGGGAGCCGCCCTGG